>NC_091743.1:64300978-64565978 GCF_043380555.1 Nothobranchius furzeri
GCATGAAGCTAGCATGTTTTCTAGGCTAACGCGTGGCATTAACTCACCAAGATGATGTATCAATATGAATGCAGCAGTGGACTCCGTCACACGGCTGCTCCAGCTCGTGCTCGCATCACTTAATGCAACAAATATTCCAAATTAGCTTTTAGGAATTGCCAACAGTGGAGTACAACACGTTTCTGCCTTTAAACTCACCAAGGCGAAACATTAAGTCCAGAACAGCTCGTGTACAACCGGTCTCGTTCATGTCCAAGTGCAAAAAGACCGTATAACAGGAAACAAAGTGGGAAGAAATGGACCTGACTTCCTCCTTTCAATGTAAACGTCTTTTCAAAATAAAAGCACAACTAAAATTTAATACAGGTAAAAGAGAAAAAGGATGTTTTCTCTGCTGGGTTACACATGCATGTTTAGAAGAAAAGAACAGCGCTGACACAGCATTAATAAGCCCTGGATGATTAGAAAATAAAACCTGCAAACAAAACATGCCTGGTTAGTAAATAAAACACACTTGCCTACTAGAAGAAGTCATTCGCTCTCATCTTCCTCTTGCGCACTAAAGCCATTAAAGTCCTCTTCTTCAGTGTCGGAGTTGAACAGCCTCAGAAGAGCTTCGTCACATACCTTTTCTGTGGCGATGTCAGTGTCGCTGTCCGTGTTGCTGTCATCATCCCCGGGTGAAGCTGGCTTGAATGAGTTCTTCCCGCTGCCGTCTCCAGCGCTGAACCATGGATTCATTCATGCCAAGCTTACGTGTGGCAGCACTGTTTCCCTCCTTCACTCCCAGATCGATGGCCTTCAACTTAAATGCGGCAACATATGAACTCATACGTGTAGTTACCATGATGAGGGGGTATGGATTTGAAAAAAAATCTTCGTCGTGCCGGCTGCTTGCTTGTGCTAAATTAAAATGAGCACTTTCTTCGATTTCCGCTTTTGACTTCCACCTGTTTCACTTTCTGCTAAAGCGCCCCCTTGCAGGTGAAGGAAAATCTTCAGTAAAGCTGCACCTCATTATAAGCCGCACGGTTCAAAGCGTGGGAAAAAAGTAGCGGCTTATAGTCCGGAAAATACGGTATTTGTGTTGCTGCTCCCCTCTTCTAGAAATCATTTATAGTGCAGATAATGCAAACAAAAAAAAGATGAGCTGTTGATCCTTAGGCTTGTTCTTGTTCGTAGCTTCAGGCTTTTGGGGAAAAACATTTGTATGGTTCAAACGTGCGCTTTAGTCAGCAATAACAGGGAAATGTGAGAGTCCCCGGCTGTCAGATCTCTTAGCAGTGATCTAATGAAGCCTAAGCTTTTATACTAATTAAATAGACATTTGGATATTACAGTTGCTGAGCAGCTTGACATGAGACTGATACGAACCCACTGCTGAAGAGTCTTATAAGCAGAGAAAAGCGTTCGAATGTAAATCTTCAATTTTCTGAGATCAGAGTCTTTAATGAACAATGAATTTGTTTCACTTTAAATTTTACTGATAGTTTTAGTCTGAGCTGCACTTTGGATTTACATATGAAAAAACAAGACAATTGGAAACACTTTATAATGAATTACGAGAAAATAATTTCGTTGGGAGAGTAGAAAAACTGATTTTTATGTATCTGATTTTGATGTATTCTCTGCTGAAAAGATTTAAAAAAAATTTTTTTTTTTTTCATCAAAGTAAAAACAATCTGATTTGTCAACTCTTAATTGTAAAAAATATACCATAGGTCCCAAAAAGTAATTTGTTTTTGTCTTTATAGATTAAAATGTAAATTTTTTTTTCTTTTACTGAAGTTTTTCCTTTCATGGAGGTGTTTTTAATTAATTACACATGAATTGTTTACTTTTACATCTGATTATTATAAAGTGCGTGAGTAAACACACAAGTTAACTCTCATTTATGTTGTGAAATCGTCCGAATCATTAGGTGAGTGACTGGACTAAAATCACCTCCTTCTCTGCAGAAATCCACTAATACTGAGTCAAAGGCATATTAAGAAATATCCAAGCAACAAAATAACTTTTCAGCTCTTAATATCGTCCCACCTTTTTTTTGCATTGGGATCACAGATAGTTCCTCATATGCACACAGATCTTTCTTCTGACAAGGAGAACATGCATGCTCATCTTATGTCCCCTCTGGCATCTAGGAGTGGTGAGGGGAGAATACAGAGTAAAATAAAATAATGTAAATAAAAAGAAATGGACAATGATGGATGGTGTCTGTTAGTGATGGGAAATAAGTGAATGTAAGGAGTTTAACGAAATGGTTGTTTTTCTAAAGGTTTGTTTACAAAAGTGGGGTAAAAGGTATTTAATAAACAAACTAAATAAACTCCCTCTGCTTAAAACAGGGAGCAGCAAACCAACAACTTCAAGCGCTCTCTCTGGTGTTAACCAGAGAGAGGAGTCCAAGAAGGGAAAACACGCCTATTTTTAATTAAACCGACCACTAAAGAAACAAAATGAATAAACCTAAACCATTAACAACACTAAAACGACCTACAAAACAGAAGCTAGAAATCTCCTCAACTAAAAATCCTCTGAAACAAAACAAAGTCAAGCTAAACTGAGGATTGGGAGATTAAACAATAACAGGAGGCAAAAAGGCACAATTTATCTATATCCTGTAACTATATTAAACTTATTAACTCAGGGATATTACCAGCCAACCAATATTTATATCGAAAACTCTAGGACACTGACAGCAAGCCAAAACCTACGAATGGATATCACAGTAACTACAGGTGCTGGCCAGTAAATTAGAATATCATCAAAAGGTTGAAAATATTTCAGTAATTCCATTCAAAACGTGAAACTTGTACATTATATTCATGCAATGCACACAGACCAATGTATTTCCGATGTTTATTACGTTTAATTTTGATATTTATAGGTGACAACCAATGAAAACATCAAATCTGGTATCTCAGAAAATTAGAATATTCTAAAGGCCAATGAAAAAATGTTTGTTTCTCTAATGTTGGCCAACTGAAAAGAATGAACATGAAAAGAATGTGCATGTATAGCACTCAATACTTAGTCGGGGCTCCTTTTGCCTCAATAACTGCAGTAATGCGGCGTGGCATGGACTCGATCAGTCTGTGGCACTGCTCAGGTGTTATGAGAGCCCAGGTTGCTCTGATAGTCGTCTTCAGCTCCTCTGCATTGTTGGGTCTAGCGTATTGCATCCTCCGCTTCACAATACCCCATAGATTTTCTATGGGGTTAAGGTCAGGCGAGTTTGCTGGCCAATCAAGGACAGGGATACCATGGTCCTTGAACCAGGTGCTGGTGGTTTTGGCACTGTGTGCAGGTGCCAAGTCCTGTTGAAAGGTGAAGTCTGCATCCCCATAAAGTTGGTCAGCAGCAGGAAGCATGAAGTGCTCTAAAACTTCCTGGTAGACGGCTGCATTGACCCTGGACCTCAGGAAACAGAGTGGGCCAACACCGGCAGATGACATGGCACCCCACACCATCACTGACGGTGGAAACTTTACACTGGACCTCATGCAACGTGGATTCTGTGCTTCTCCGCTCTTCCTCCAGACTCTGGGTCCTTGATTTCCAAAGGAAATGCAGAACTTGCTTTCATCAGAAAACATAACTTTGGACCACTCAGCATCAGTCCAGTCCTTTTTGTCCTTGGCCCAGGCGAGACGCTTCTTGCGCTGTTTCATGTTCAAGAGTGGCTTGACACACGGAATGCGACACCTGAATCCCATGTCTTTCATGAGTCTCCTCGTGGTGGTTCTTGAAGCGCTGACTCCAGCTGCAGTCCACTCTTTGTGGATCTCCCCCACATTTTTGAATGGGTTTGTCGTCACAATTCTCTGCAGGGTGCGGTTATCCCTAGAGCTTGTACACTTTTTTCTACCACATTTTTTCCGTCCCTTCGCCTGTCTGTTAATGTGCTTGGACACAGAGCTCTGCGAACAGCCAGCTTCTTTAGCAATCACCTTTTGTGTCTTGCCCTCCTTGTGCAAGGTGTCAATGATTGTCTTTTGGACAGCTGTTAAGTCAGAAGTCTTCCCCATGATTGTGGTGCCTTCAAAACAAGACTGAGGGACCTTTTAAAGGCCTTTGCAGGTGTTTTGAGTAAATCAGCTGATTAGAGTGGCAGCAGGTGTCTTCTATATTCAGCCTTTTCAGAATATTCTAATTTTTTGAGATACCAAATTTGGAGTTTTCATTAGTTGTCACTTATGAATATCAAATTTAAATGTAATGAACATTGGAAATACATTGGTCTGTGTGCATTGCATGAATATAATGTACAAGTTTCACGTTTTGAATGGAATTACTGAAATATTTTCAACCTTTTGATGATATTCTAATTTACTGGCCAGCACCTGTAGATACAGAGTCTAGGAGAGATCAGTTTTAACACCGAGTCTCCTCTGTAGCTGTGTCTCCCTGAATGATGAAGTTGGGAAGCTTAAAAAGGCTTCAGGAACAGCTGATGAGGAATTGAATGCAGCTGCACCACAATACTCTCTGCTGGTCTGGTGGTGTGCGACTGGGTTGCAGGACTTGGGACCTGCAGCAGGACATCTCCAGGATGTCAGAGAGCAGAACCTCTGGGTTCGTCACAGCTCATTACTTTCTCTTTCTATAAAAAGAGTACAGTCCTTGAAATCTGCTTTTAATGTTGATCCTTTCCTGTTGAAACTATCCGGGCGACTACTGCTGCCACTGGTTATCTGCACAGAATCCCCCAAAACACGATTTTCACAACAATTGTAAAAGTTATCTTTTAGCGACGAGGGTAAGTTGTTTTCTGTAACTCCTCTTGTCTTTAAATGTAATTAATAATATTCATAATTATGGGAGCTTGCTCTCCCCGAAGAACAGTTGCCTCCTGTGAAGCTTGCAGCTAATTGATCTGACAGCACTGTGGCTTGCACACGGCATTTCCTTTTTGGAAATGAAAGCCAGAGTAACTGCAAGACTAATTAGCAGAGGCTGGAGGATCCTTAAAAAGTTTACAGCAACATAAGACTGCTGATGTGGTGAAAGTTGTGCAGCCGGACTGATTTAGGCCCTCCGATGAATATTCACTCGAGCGACTGGAATCTGGACCCTGCTGTCTGACATCCCGACTCTGGGTCATTCGCAACTGATGGGAATTTTAAAAGGAGCAGACTGGCCCAGATGATTGGCATGTTGATGAAATCTGCATGGCAAGTAATTATCATGGAATAAATCTGGCCGTTGATTTTTGTCTGGTTTTCACCCACCTGGTAATTATTTAAAACCCGTCTCCCTCTGTGCTCGTCTCCTGCAGCTAATTGTTTCACTCTGCTCTTTGCAACCCATGCCTTTTATCACTGTTCCATCTCTTAAAAAAAGTGCAAACAGCCATTATTATTTCACCACTGATTGGTATCTACAGTAGCTTATTGATAAAAATGTCACTATGGCAGAGCATATGCATAAAAGAGGTTTTTGTTCTCTGCCTTGTCAGTGAACCAGGATGGCTGTCTCTTTTCCCACAGTGATATTTGATCATCCTGCTGGTGCGTCCTTAGCGGGGTCAGCGGTCTGTGAGAGAGCGGGGACAGTGACACAGCTGTGGCAGCCGAGTGGAACCAGTGATGGATGACATGCCAGAACGGGCCACGCTGCCGTCTCAGCCGTCTGTATTGACAGGCACATCTCTCGCGTCTCACACTCCGCATCAGCAAGGCTAATCCCAGGTCATGCTAGCCACAAATTTGATATATGAATATCGCTCTTGTAATTGCTCATTTGTCAACGTCGCATCTCAACGAGCGCGTTTCTGCCGCCAAAATAAAAAAAGCAAAACTCCCTGTAATGGAGTAACATGAAGGGAAGCCAATGTAATTCAACCTTTGCACAAGACCGCAGTTTTCTCAGTTTTTATTTATTTATTTATTTTGTGTCAAAATTTACCATAAGAGTTTTTTTTCTCAGGGACATTTCAAAGGTTTGGCGGTGCTGAAAGGAACTTAAAAATGGCAGAAACAATGTCACGTTTTGGCCTTCCTTTCAAGTATCCAATAACATGAATTATTTTATAATTTACTAGAAAATGTTTAGGCTCTTTTCTAATGGTATGTAAATTGTTTTGTAACTCCATGTCTATTCAAGCGTTTTTTCACAGTGATTAATCCAAGTCCTGGCTCTAAGCCCTTCAGCTTGTGCTCCACCAGCCACAAGGCCACAGCCTCTCCTCACCAGTTAATTGCATCTGAATTAGTCCATTAATGTGGCCATGTAGAAGGATGAAAGGGCACACTGAGGTGTCTGGCCTCTTTTGACCACTGCAATGTATTATTAATGGGTCAGCAAGTCTGGTAGCTGCGCATTAACTTGGCTAATGGACTTTAGGGTGGGTCTGCGCTTCGCTTTCAGAAGGAAAACAAATTTAATACATTATTTTAAAAAGGCGTCATTTTCTTTATTTCTTGATGCCAGGTCAGTTTAGAATTTACAATTCAAAATTATTCTGATAAAAGGATGATTTATTTGGATTTAAAAAGGAGCCATTCACAATTTTATGGTTAAAAACAACAAAAGCAAAAAATTGTATTGAATTTATACCTTATCAATTATTAAAGCTCTCAATAACTGAAATGTCACCAACAAGGAGACAGGAGAAAATAACGTTTGGAATATCAGTAGAAGATGGATGGATAAAAATATATTTATATCGAACGTTATCTGCAAAAACAAAAATGACAAGGATTTGTGAATCTTTAAAATGACTAAATGTAACATAAATTTATTTGTTTGCTACTAAGTTTCAGATTTGTATTTCACAACATCATTGTTTTTCTTGAGGGTTTATAACTTAATTTTTTTGGTGTTCAGCTCACCAGATGATCATATATATATAGTTTGGTCAGACAGTGTGAAATTCTAAATACTGTTCTTTTAAATGCTTTAGTCGTTTTCCTGAAAAATGGAGAAAATCCATCTGTTGAAGCTTAACACGCTTTTTTTTTAATCAGGCAACTGTTCGGCCTTTTCCTTCTGTGACTTAGTTTAACGAAAGATGGTTCAGTGCAACAAAAACATGCCTTTAACCGATACAGCTGAAGTCAAACTTTCATGTTAATTTTTTTTTCATTTCGTTGAAATATACTCTAGAAAAGACACAATGCTTTAATGTATGGGACCAGTTTGGCAAACAAATGCAGCAGTTTGCTCAATATAGTGGATTATTTTCATGTTTTCATTGCTGTGGGTGGACTTGTGGTGGTTAGAACATTGGATGAAACAGAACACTACCTCTGCAGCAATGCATTTAAGACATGTTTTGCTATAACTGTGACTTGTTTAACATCTTACATGCAGAATCTGAGCCAATGTTGGATGATAAATAAAGTGACGTTTTTCTTTGAAACCAAGTTGTTCATCTATCTTTAAATCTCAATTTATGCTCTTGCTCAGTGCTTCCTTTCGTTTGATCCTTTCTCAGTCCAGATACCAAGACACGGTGTTCTGGAAGTGGGGGAGACTGCTATGAGTGGGGCATTAGGAGTGAGTGGGAGAGCACAGTGTTGTAATCTGGATGCAGTGGAGGAAAATAAAGGAACCAGCAAAGGCACAAAGGCAGAACCGGTCCAAAGTTTGGCATCAAAAGTGCAGCTACACGCAGGTTGGCTAATGCTAAAGCTAACGGGTAGCTGTCTCACCATCAAGTGGCGCACAGAAAAATATATGATGATCGTAAAACTAAGAAAGACTAAACTCTACAAGCGGATGAAAAGTCCACACCATCCTGTTTATTCTGCATCCTGCAGCGCTACTGGTCAGAACCGCTGCACACAGAAGCAGGAAGTACGGCAAGCCGTTGTAGTATATAATTCACAAACGCTTCTATCTTGGAACATCATTTAAACTGGATTATTGCCAACCCGTACATAATAGACATGCCACCATTACATTGTAAGCAGCAGAAATTAAATGTTATTACCATTTCCAATACAAATGCATGTTAATGAAATGTATTATTTTTACTGGATATATTTATGTGTAGTGTGTGTGTGCATGGTTGTTTGTCCTGTGTGTCTCTGTGTTGCCCTGCGATGGACTGGCTCTCTGTCCAGGGTGTAGCCCGCTTACTTGCCCGTTGACTGCTGGAGATAGGTACCAGCCGACCCTGCGTGGACAAAGCGGGTTCAGAAGATGGATGGATATTTATGTGTTATTTTTACTAAGATGAGTGTTATTAATACAAACCTAAGATGTTACTGAAATGTAGGTCAAAAGTTTTAAACTATTTTTAACTGTAAATAACAGATGGGAAAAAGGGAGCTAAACACCAATCTAATGCATATTATTGAGCCTTTTATAATATTTAGCCTTTAAAAAGGTGAGGCAGTTGAATGAACAGAGTATGCATGTGCTGGCGCATGGTCAGGATGGTACCACCTCTGCCTCAATTTGAGCCAGGAAAAACCCTGTTACATATCAATTTGGACTGTATATAAAAATTTTCTACAGTAAATTCAGTCTAAAAAATGGTTAATATTGTATGGCTGAAGGTATCGCAATACATCATAATATATTGTATCGTCTCCCCTGTATCGTGATACATATCGTATCGCCAGAAATTCACCAGTACACAACCCTATGAATTGATGTGTGCTGAAATAATTTTAAAGTATGAAAAAGCTATGACATGAGAAGAAAACCTTAACGGTGGAAAAATATGCATCAAAAACTGCGATACTCGTGATAATGTTAAATTCGAATTGTAGGACCCTGAATCGAAATTGGATTGTGAGGTACCTTCAATGGCACCCCCTACTGACCAAATTCCACCATGTTGTAGAGTTTCTAATACTAACATTAATCATTTATCTGCTCTCTCCTGAACTCTAAATCAACACAACCATCCACGATCAAAAGCCAAGGTGGGTGAGACCATGTATGTTGTCATTTCCCTGTGTTGTAGAAGAGACTGGCTTTTTCTGGCCCAATTGTTTCCCAGTCTTTTCCCTTTCTGTTGGCTTATGCAGGGAATAGGAATATAGAAGACTGTTGTCAGGTTGAGCATGTCTGTGAAACTCAGCGTCACCAATCATATTTAAAAATAAATAAAAGTAATATGCCTTTCTCAATAGCCTTAAGAAAAGTTACAAGCTTAATGATTTCATAGGTTGGGTTTTTATTCACACACTGATGGTTATATGCAGGGTTTTTCCTGCATTCAAATTTGTGTGGCAGCCGCCTCCAGCTAATTTTGTGCCGCCCCAGCCTGATTTCACTCTGCCCCCATCTATATGGATGCTATTTTAACTGCAGTTGCAGCGTTGCGCCACTACAGAGGCGCTGTATCAGCAGCGGTGCACCGAAAAGCACTAAAACCGCTGCAGAAAAAGATCAAAAATTGCTTTTCTCGCTAGTTGGTACAGATCTATGGTTGGTGCTATTGACGTACTGATTTTCTCCCCGGCTCTTCCATATCAGAGCAGGGCTGTACAGTGCGACGAAAAAAACTGTCTGTTTGTGTCTATCTATTTTTAAACGTAGCAGTGATGCAACATCTTTGAATTACTGTTTTCCCCAGAACTTTATTGAACCAAAGTAAGTTAAGTGTAAGAAAATGCTTTTTACTGGCACACAGTGTGGTTATCTGGATGCAGTGGAGGGAAATAAAGGAACCAGCAAAGGCACAAAGGCAGAACCGGTCCAAAGTTTGGGATCAAAAGTGCGGCTACATGCAGGTTGGCTAATGCTAAAGCTAACGGGTAGCTGTCTCACCATCAAGTGGCGCACAGAAAAATATATGATGATCGTAAAACTAAGAAAGACTAAACTCTACAAGCGGATGAAACGTCCCCACCATCCTGTTTATTCTGCATCCTGCAGTGCTATGGATCAGAACCGCTGCAGATACGAGTCACAGAACTACGGCAAGCATTGTAGTAGATAATTCACAAACGCTTCTATCTTTGAACATAATTTGAACTGGATTATTGCCAACCCGTACATAATAGACATGCCACCATTACATTGTTAGCGGCTGAAATTAAATGTTATTACCATTCCCACTACAAATGCATGTTAATGAAATGGATTATATTTTACTGGATATATTTATGTGTTATTTTGACTAAGATGAGTGCTATTAATACAAACCTAAAATGTTACTGAAATGTAGGTTAAATATTGAAACATATTTTTAACTATAAATATCAAATGGGAAAAAGGGAACTAAACACCAGTCTAATGCATATTATTGAGCCTTTTATAATATTTAGCCTTTAAAAAGGTGAGGCAGTTGAATGAACAGAGTATGCATGTGCTGGCGCATGGTCAGGATGGTACCACCTCTGCCTCAGTTTGAGCCAGGAAAAACCCTGGTTATATGTATTTTGAACGTTTGTGTTCTTGTGTAGATCAGCAGGAGGAAAAAATACTTCAAAATGTTTGTTTTTCTTCCAGTTGACCCAAGTTTTCAGCAGGACGAGGTCTGTGTCATTTAGTCCCTGGCAAAACATTTTGTACAGAGTTTTTATACTTAACATGATATCCAGTGAAATAGAGAATGCAACAGAAATGGAGATTATTAATTTGCCTAACTGTTAAGTGGACATTTGGCACCATCCCATCACCATTAGTAGCTAGTAAGTTGTTAGTTGTTGGTGCGCGCTGTGTTCAACGTGCTGCTGTAAGCCGTCGTCAGAGGATAGCATCAGAGGCTCCTCTCCCAGCTGATAATTAAGTGGCGTACTGAAAAACGGTTTTCAACAGATCCCTCATGTGGAACTGAGAGCATGCGAAGGCTTTCAGGGAGGATAAACCAGAGGACATCACTTTGCCTCCAATCTTTCACGACCTTATGCTGCCTCTGCAGTGAAGGAAAAAGAGAGGGCAGCTCAAAATAAAAAAGACTAGACCCAATTTACAGCTCTGAATAAAGCGGCTGTCTGTGTAGATTGTCGGTATGTACAATAGCAGTTTCCCTATTTATCTTCTAAGTGACAAAGCCTACAATAATTTCATACAGGTTCTTGCCCATTTTTAAATATTGTATGTTTGTAGAGCAAAATGGAAATAGCTTCAGTCAGAGAAACCAGTTATAAAAGACATAAAAATGCGATTATCACATTTATTCTTTTGATGAGTGCCTTTTGAATGTTTAATTTTATGATTTTATTCTTCCTTTTAGACAATATCTGCTTAAGATGTTTTGCATTCCGCTGCTAAAATGGAGGTTCATCTAATGTTATTAATCTTATGAATCAGGTGGGACTTGGGAGGAGTTACTGCAGGTAGAGAGCTACAATTTCATGTTAGTTTATTTTATTTTCTTGTTGTCTGTCTGTGCTTTATAAGGAAACAAAGACTTTATTGTTAGTTAGAAGCTTTAAAAACTGTTACCTAAATATTAGTAATATAGCAATTATCCACTGGCATGCTTTTGGAATAACTCCAGATTAAAATGTTTTCTTCTATTGAAAGTGAAATGCCTTTATTCTCATCAGTGATGACTTTAATCTGTCCAGATGCCGGCCCTTTTTCATATCTCCTAATTGTACGTACTGTGTTGACTCCTTTCCCGCTACATAGTGTTTGTCACCCAGAGCTGATGATTTCCAAAGACGCCTGGCCCGTCATCATCAAGTCGAAGGTCAGGGATGTTCTGAAATAATCCACTTAATGGAATCATGCAGAAATTTTGCACGCTGCACCATGCAATAGTGTAGCAAGCCTAGCAATAGCAGAAGGTTGTACAGAGTATTTTTTTTTTACTGTGAGGGGTTTACTTTTTGATGAAAATGGAGTGGCAGAAGCACAAGTACTACCCAAAAAAGAGAAGAGACTTAGATGGATAGCTCTGAGTCAGGTTGATCAAATAGGCCTCACATGAGTGCCTCAGGACTTCAGTTATTGTGTGACCCGCCATTCACTGTTGCATTAAGTGAATTTTCCGCCCACAGCTTTTCAAATGTGCCATGATGGTTTCCCAATTTAGGAAGGGAATGCTCGAATTTCAGATGTTGCATTCAAGACGGTGATGAAACCTTGAATGCACCTAGAAAATAATAGATTTTCTCCCCCCTCCTTAATTTTATCCAGGCTTAGTCCAAGGTTTGTCCTAAATAATAAATAAATAACACAGATGGGAGTCTGGATGCAATTCCTTAGTGAAATTGAGTTCAGGGAGCATTTTTGTGGGAACTTTTGGACTTTAACCCCATTCCCTCTATTGAAAGAGAACATCCTCGGTGCAGCATTCATAAACTTCTTTTACGCCACAAGGGAACTCTGGGTTTTTTGTGTTGGCTCAGCCTTTTGTTGGGGCTTCATAAAGTGCAGCATCCTTGAATTACCTTTGACAAAATTTCTTGGCAAATGAAATTGAATTTCTTCGCTTTGCTTGCTAGTGGGGAAGATTTTTGATTGAGCAGGTAAACTTTAGGTCTACATTGTTGGTTAAATATATCGTTGGTTAATGTTTATCAGATAGTGGGTAATGTGTAGACAGCCTGACTCGATATGGATTATTGTCTCCAACAGGAAGTTTGACGTTGAACCTGTAAAGGGCGAAGCCCTCCCTGCATGTTGAATCTGTCTAGGTAACACATCCGTGGAAGCCAATACAAACCTTGTCATTTCTGCTTGGTTGGATTCACCCTAGTTGCTGCTGGACTTAAACAGCAGCGATTCATCCGTTTCCTTTTTAAAATGTAACTTCTTCAAATTGCTTAGTTGGTTTTTAAAGCCTTAATAAGATCCATGCATCTTACTATTCACCCTTGCAAATATTCCAGTTTTTTTTTTTGATTTGTCACTCCTTTCACCACTCCCAAAGTTCACCTTTAATCGCTTATCAAGCCAATTTCTTTCTTGCATGCATTGCCTTCATTAAATGAGTCTTTCTATGAAAAATGAGTTTAATTTAGCCAAATGCTCACTGTTAAAGGGTTGGCAGGGAATACGATTTCCCAATAGTGTCATGTACTTCTGCAAAAGTGGCTGTTGAGTTTTAATTGCTATTATCCCTCAGAGTGTGACATTAGATAACCTAGGTGCAGATGACAAAACTCAGTCATCGTTCTCTCTTGTCCTGATGTGCCTGATTTCTTGACTTTGCAATATGGACATAGATATCTCCTAGGATCGGTTGTTATATTTATGATTTCACTTTTACGTTTGGTTGATTTTATTTTTCAGAAGGTGAGTGAACGCTTGATGTTTTATTAAAAATACATACAAGCGGTAAAGATCAGAGACTTAAGTGGTTTAAAATCCAGCATGCCAACACATAACTACAAGATGCCAAGGGAGGCAGATCAAATGCCTTTGAAGATGGTAAAAAAAATAACGTAGAAAATCGTTGGACTTCTTTGGTGTTTGGATGTGAGCTTTCGGTCTCTCAGTAGCTTTGGTGAATGTACGAAAGTTATACGTTGCATCAGGTACCTATTCAGTCTAACATTATGATGTCAGAGAATCAGCAGTGTGATTGAGCTCAGTAGGTCTATAGTTGGTGCTTACTAATCTTTCATTGGAGACCCAAAAACAACGACTTTCTTTAATACCAATAAAATTAGGCATGTTATAGAAAATACATTTTCTCCATATCCAAATCAAATGAATATTTGTGTGTACCAGGTACCCTGTTAGCTGAAACGTCCTTGCCTCTTTGTCTTTTTGTTTCCCAGCTCTTCTGAATCATCCTGTGATATTACCTGTGCAAACTTTCTCTACCTGTGTTTGAGTATTTTTTTATAAGCTGTACCTTGCTGAGTAAATACTGTGGCATCCCACATGCCTTCCCACACCCACTACAAATAGACAACCAAGGTGCTACATTCCGTGGCCCTGGTGCACATCCCTGAGGCTGAGGAGTGTGTTCTGTGCTGGCGGGCATGTCACAGGGTCCATACAAAATAGCAAAGGATTAAAAATACAGTACTCTACCTGTGTGTGCACACACATACGCCTTTTACTGTACCTGTACTACTTTATTTCCAGTTGTCCTTATTGTAGTCTTGTTCATGAATACTGTTTTTTTTATGTCATGGATGTTTATTCTTTTAGTTATTTTAGTCAGTTTCTCATACTACAGAAAAAGAAACAGCAGATGTTTTAATTAATACATAATTTCCTTAATGATTTAGACAGGTAAAGGTGTGGTTGACTGAAAACAATTTTTTTAATGATTATTTCTGATTTGGACTCACCCCTGGGCTGCCACCTTACCGTGGTGGAGGGGTTTGAGTGTCCCAATGGTCCTAGTACCTATAGTTGTCTGAGGCTTTACACTTCTGGTAGGGTCATCCATGGCAAACAGGTCCTAGGTGAGTAAAAAAAGGGTAGGGTAAGGGTAGAATGTCTTCTGCAGGTCAGGGAGGAGGTTCTGTCTCAATTGGGGGAGTTTAAGTATCTCGAGGTCTTGTTCACGAGTGAGGGAAAGATGGAACGCAAGATTGACAGGCAGATTGGTGCTGCGTCTGCAGTAATGCCGATCTGCCATGATAAAAAGAGAGCTGAGCCACAAGGCAAAATTCTCAATTCACCGGTCGATCTACATTCCTACCCTCTCTTATGGTCACAAGCTTTGGGTAGTGACCGAAAGAATGAGATCACAGATACAAGTGGCCAAAATGAGTTTTCTTCGCAGGGTGGCTGGGCTTTCATAAGGTGAGAAGCTCGGTCATCCGGGAGGGGCTTGGAGTAGATCCGCTGCTCCTCCCCTTCAAGAGGAGCCAGTTGAGGTGAGGCAGGCATCTAGTTAGGATGCCTCCTGGCCGGTGCTTAATTTGTAAATCAAACGTTCCCGGAATGCAAATACTGATGTCAAAACAAAGTTCACTAAAGGCAAAATTGGGGGGAATTAACAAGTAATTAAAAATGCGCCCACATTTTCTAAGTTTAAACAACGGCATTTTTTGCATCTTTACTGTTCCCCTGCTTCAGGCCTCTCCCCCCTCCCTCTGCACAGCAGCCTCAAACTCACTGATGCTCCTGCAACCTCTCAGAGTTCCTGCTGATCTAAACATTGAAAGAGTAATTTCATATTCTGTTCCTCACTTCTGATTACCTTCAATGGTGTCTGTTGCAACCACCAGGTACAAAAATGAAATTGTTTTTATTTGACTATTTTTCTGTCCTGTCTGTCCATTATCTTCTGCATCTCCACTCAATCATAAAGAAAAACTGCTACCTGGCTTCATATTTTTCACCTCATGAGTTACCTTTGAACTGCAGTTCAAAAAGATCTACCGACCGCAAATATAGCGAAGTGCGCGCTGACCGCTCCGGTGAGGTGAAGTCACCGGAGGAGGAAACGGGTGATGCGCTCCGCTGAAGTGAAACGCATCAGGCCCAACTAAAAGACAAAGCATAAACGGATATGAGTTGACATAAACGATTGCGTGTTAACTTTGTTTTTGAGGTGGCGACACTTTAAGAGCGTTACTGTGGCCGTACTCAGGACGCATCTGTCTGGAGCGCGTCAACGATCAGAGCTCTACGCTTCTCAGCTCAAAATAATCCCTGGAGAGTCCACATAGATAATGTAATATAAGTAGAACCAGGATCATTTTGGGGCTCCCCTGAGTATGTTGAGGGCTTCCAGGAACACCCTTTAGCTCACCCGTGATTCAAGTCCTGCGTATAGCACAAGTTTGTCGCGTGAGTTGCCGGATTCTAGTAGTCATTTGCCAGAACGGTCCTTTCAAAATAAAATATTTCCCGGATCTTGTTCCGGCAAGATCCGGCTCAAATTAAGCCCTGCTCCTGGCATTAATCTTAATGTCTCTCAGCTAGCCAGGGAACGCCTTGGGATTCCCCAGGAGGAACTGTCTCAAGTGTGTGGGGAGAGTGAAGTCTGGGCCTCCCTGCTTAGGCTGCTGCTCCTATGACCCGACCCCGGATAAGCGGCCAAAAATGGATGGATGGACATTTCTGATTTTAATCGGTCACTCTTGAGTTTTTCATTCAGAAAAGTCTGCTACACTTATGTCCTGCATTGACTTCCGATAGAAAATAGACGATGAAAATGTGGGATTTGATAATACTGACATATCTAGTATTATCACAATGTCGGGTAACAGAAGGTGGAACTATAAAGTGTGGAAGTGCCGCACCTGCACTGTTTATGTAGAGCGCGGTACAAGTTCCGCCTGTGTGCAGTAAGCATGACTGGAAATGATAATGCACCCTATAGTGAACAAGTAAACATTTTAAACACAACAGTTACATCTGATCGAAACCAGTGTTGTGTCAAGTGTTCCTCCTACAGAAGCACTGAGCCTGTGAGTTTCTGACAGTGTACATTTCTCTATGCTGCTTTAGTTCAGTAGCCTAGAAATCTAGACAAACCTTGGCACAAGATTTTGATCTTCACATCTGTCTAGCCACTCTCTGTTGTAGCCTCAGCAGATCTACCATTGGCCCAAACAAATTTAGTTCTGGCAAATCACAGCGCTTCGTTTGTAGAGAGAGATTGGGTGGGCTTAGCATCAGAGTTGCGACTAAGAAAAACTGCAAAGGTGACGTCGGCTCAGGAATATTGCATGCTTGAAACGACTGTGGCATCAATTTTGGACAATTTAAACTTGAGCCTTTCTTTGAGACATGAGCAGATAGAGGAACCTAAATGGATATAATGAAAGGCCACCCAGCTCCCATCACCCCCTGTGGCCAGAATATTCCACTTGCAAATGCAGAGTTGCCGGTCTGTACGGAGCTGACATACCTGGCGCCGCAGTCTGGTTCCACCACATTTCCTGCATGTTTTAGATCATTCTGATTTGTTTAATTTATTGATGAATCAATCCTCTAGACACTAGGGAAGCCTGGGGAGACATTTTAGCTGTTAGGTTTAGGTGTTAAAAAGACAAACGCACAAGGAGATAGGTTTTACTTTCAGTTCTGCAGACGGACACTAGGGGATGCTAAAAGTAAGCCAAAACTGCCTCGTCTCCCTTTGTCATTTATTTAGAAAAGGGATGTATTTTCATCTTCTGCTTCTTCGAAGGCGTATGGCAGACAGCCCCATTAACTCATTTCCATAGCAATGAATACGTCACGTTGTTCAATGCTCTGATTGGTCCTAGCTCTCTTCAATTGTGTGTGCATATATATATATAATATAGGGCTGCGCAGTGGAGCAGTGGTTAGAGCTGTTGTCTTGTAGCAAGAAGGTCCTGGGTTCGCTTCCCGGCCTGGGATCTTTCTGCATGGAGTTTGCATGTTCTCCCTGTGCATGCGTGGATTCTCTCCGAGTACTCCGTCTTCCTCCTCCAGTCCAAAAGCATGACTGTTAGGTTTATTGGTCTGTCTAAATTGTCCTTAGGTGTGAGTGTGTGTGTGCATGATTGTTTGTCCAGTGTGTCTGTGTTGCCCTGCGATGGACTGGCACTCTGTCCAGGGTGTACCCCGCTTGATTGCCCGTTGACCGCTGGAGATAGGCACCAGCCCCCCCACCCCGCGACCCTGTGTGGAAAAAGCAGGTTCAGAAAATGGATATATATATATATATATATATATATATATATATAAAGTTATTTATTTATTTTGTTTTAATGAAAATGATTTAATTCATTTATTCCAGCAGAAGTGGAACACTGTAAGTCATTTGACTGTCATTCTACTGACATGGTACTGAATGGAAACAGCAAACTGTTATACTCTTTTAGCCTTGAGCGAATGCTGAAGTGAATGAATTGCTGTGTGCTAGACCCTTGTGTTATATTTCCTCTCTGTCTGATGTGACATGGGCCACTCTCTTCTAGCAGACGGCCTCGGTCCATAAAGTTGTGAACACTACATGCTAATTAGAAAGCTCCCTTTTAAAAGTTCCTTTTCTCTTTGGTCTGTTGTGCTTTCTATTTGCGGGTCATCACCCCCCCCCCCCCACCCTTTAGCTTTCATTGGCCCTTGAGATTTTATTTCAAAAAGTGTTTTTAAATGTGTCTAAAGCATTGGTCTCACTTTAAGCCTTTTCTATCCATCCATCATTCAGACTTGCTGACAGATCAGCCACTCATCCCCTCCTATCGCCCAAAAGATAATATTTACAGGAGTGTCTCCTCTGGTGTTTATTTTTCCTGCATCAGAAAATAAACGAGACAGCAGATTATTTTATTTTTCTAGAAATATTAAAGTGTGTATTGTTTTCATTATAAGCCGGATCAGCTTGGAGCATGGCTGATATTTATTGAATCATCTAAATTCAGTTTACTGTCAACTTGGAATCAGTCATCTTGTTCTTATTCAGAAATGTTAATTCAGTCCAGAAGTTTATTTTGCTTTTGACTAAAGTAGCTTTCATCAGTGGCTCCTCTTATGAAGGTCGCTGTATCGCTTACTTCTGCCTGACGTCCCGTTCTTGTCGATGCTTGAAAGAACACTTTGATCACAGAGGCATCAGGTCCAGCTTCAGGTCCCTGGCGTCGGAGCTGGAACTGTTAGAGAGCTCCTCCTGGTCATCTGAAACTCTCACTTGATCTCAGCAATGCTTGAAGTAAACTTATAGTTTCTTTGCCTGCAGTTTTATTTCTCACTCCTTAATAGCAAAATAACAATGTGTTGGTTGATGAAAGCTTTTGTTTTATTTATTTATTTATTTATTTATTTATTTGTCTGGAGTCAAGTAGATGGTGTGAAAATTGGCCAAGTTGTTGAACATACAGTGGCCTTTAATTTATTCACAACAGACCTAGAGTGTGTCGTCTCCTTCCTTGGCTGCTGGTGCTCATTCTTATGTCAAAACTGTTACATGTGTGCGCGCACGTCTTTATAGGCAGCATGCAGCATTTGCTCCCCATGGTCTCTGCCCATGTGCACGGGGTGCCTCCTCTTCCTCAGCTGTGAGGAGCAGGGCTCTGACACGGCCTGTCCCTTTAGCTCACTCTGAGCGTTTGACACAGCGAACGCAGAGGTCAGCCTGACCTACTTTCTCCTGGAGGCCCATCTGCCAAGCTGCTGTGCTTCTCAACAAGGTGGGGGGGGGCAGGGAGGGTGGAGTTGCTTACGCCTCCACTGCTGTCCTGGTGTGTTAAATCACCGCCATTTGTTGGGAGACATGTTTTAGTGTGTGAGCGCATGCATTTTATAATTTTCTTTTGGGTGTGTAGAAGTCATCCCATCTTGCATATATGGACATACACACTGACTTATTCTGAGGGTGAGATGCTCTGTGGGGGTTGCAGGTAGATGCTAGGCAGCTCTTGGGCAGGACCCCTACAGTGAGCTCTGTCTGAATCACTTTGTGCACAACCGCTAACACCCTCTGACTTCTTCCACCTACTTCATTTCCCTCCACCGTAGACCTGCGTTCCCTCATATCCATAGACTCAATACAAACCCCTGGTTGGTTCCTTTTAAAACTTGGACCCAACTTTTAAAGCTCTTGTTTGACTCAGCAAATATATTCAGTCAAACGCAGTTAAAGTCGCTGTCATTTTTAGGTTTTTATTTGAATATTTTAACCTCTGCTCCTTGCCAAGAATTGACTCATAGACTGCTAGCTTCGCTTTGCAATGTGTCTTAAGTGGTGAAATGATTTTTGTGAGCACAATGTGGGACATTTTGGGGTGCATTGCCTGACTGGATGGGAGGCAGGCAGAGTTCATTAAAAAGTAAACTTCTGATGTCGCAGCAGGCCATGACTGCTTGACTGTATCAATGATTTAGTCCTAGCAGAAGTTCCTTAATGGATAGAGCCACCTCTCTGTGCATGTTTAGCTGCCTCCATCTGTCTGGCACGAAGTCCTATACACACACACACGCACACGCTTAGACACAGACTCTGAAGCAGAATTATTTTACGTACCTTGGTGTGTGTAGAAGTGCAAAGCTTAAATCAAAAACCTTTGCACTCAGACACACTTGTTGCACCTCTGTCGGCCTTAAATCCCACAGATTGGGAACTTTTTATGTGTTTGTCACTAATGCATAAACACATCTATGAATGTTATTTTATTAATCCTAATTAATGCAGAACTACAGAGTTCATGCAGCTATTACAAGCCAAGAAATCTAGTCAAACCGGAGCAGTAGCTCTGCAGACCACGCTCTATTGTAGCCTCAGCAGGTCCACCATTTCCTCAGTGAAGTGTAGGCCAGACCAATCACGGAGCTCGGTTAGTAGAGACATGATGGGTGGGCTGAGCACCATTATAGCTGATCTGATTATGGCAGATCAAACTGAACAAAATGACAAAGATGGTGTCTGCTCAGCAACAGCGCTAGTTTGAAACAGCTTTGGTATCAACTTTGGACGATTTAGACTTGAGCCTTTCTTTGGGACACGGGCAGATAGAGGGACTTCTTCTTCTACTTCTTTGACGGTGTATGGCAGACTGTCCCACTGACAGATGCTATGGGTATGCTATGGGTATGTCACGCTGTTCGTTGCTAGCGTATCACCACCCCCCCCCCCCCCACACACACACACACACACACACACACAAAAGCTGAACACTGTGTATGGATCATGGCCAGACTATACATTTACACAAAAAGGATGGCTTGTCAGGCTAATGGTTTTTGCTTTTGCAATAAAATGAGCTAGCGTAAAAACCTGTTTAGCCTGAATTCTCACCTGACATGTATCTGTGGGTTCACCGTGTGCTTCCCTAAAGTTGTCCCGCATCTTTATAAAGGCCGCGTGTGGTTTTACATCTGCAGATTCAAAGTTATTCCATCACAGCTGTGCACAATCTCACTTGGAAGAAGACCGAGGCGCCTGTGGCTTAATTACATTCAGACCACATAAGAGTTCAGATCACAGTGCAAGCCTGAGCACTTCCTTATCTAGTTCTGAAGCTAGAAGAAGTCTGAAGGAAGCGTCTCAATATATGTCCTCTAGTGTGTAGGTAGTAGTACCTGATAGGAGTTCGTTTGAAATGGCAGGAGCAAGATTTAAATGTGGTCACAATACACCAGTCAGCTGCTAGAAGAGCATTCATTCATATTTTCTACATTTTGAATTGAGCCTTTCCTTGAAAATGTATCATTGTGGCCTTTAGAGTACCTGGTTGGAGGTGAGGGACAGCTTGCTTCTATATTACTGATGAAGTTAGGTTTCTTGTATCACATTGTTGTATTTCTTGTTTAAACCTGTTAAAGTTCATATTTAGTAGCATTTTCTTTCTTTACTTTTTAATTTTTGTGAATGTAACTAAGGGTGTGCATTGCAAAAATCTGGCGATGTGATATATTGTATATCATACAATACAGTAGAGACAATACGATATAAATTGCAATGCAGCGGAGACGATACGAAATATATACCACCCAAAGGAATACAGTAAATGCTTTTATGTAAAATCTAAATAAAAAAAATCAATACATCGCTCTTAAATATGGATTCAGTAACTCCAAATATTATCATGTTTCTGTGTTTCGATGTGTCAAAATGCAAGAAATGTGACAACCTTAGTAAGGGTTTGTGTATAAATTGTAAATAAAATTAGAGACCAAAAAATAAATAAATTATCCCAAATATTTGACTGGAAGGTTGCACACTCCAGCTGTATCTAATACAAACTTGGTGCAATTGCAATAGAAATTTTACAGATTTCCTTTGCTGCCTCATGTCTCCAGCTAGTCACCAACAGTATGGCTGCAGTGAGAAAACTGTTTGAACACACTCACACACACCTCTGTAACGTGTGTGTGTGTGTGTGTGGCTAATTCAGCGCACCTCTACTTTCCTATCAAGCTAATACATGAATTCCCCTTCCCACCACCATGGAGGAGCTTGTAACACAGTAATGAGTTAACTTTCAGAATGATCTACATAATTCATTTTCCAGCCCCCACAGGAGGCTGCTGAGGCATTAATTAATATCAGTCCCTGCTATCAGCAACCACCCCAGTGTGGGATTCCTCCCTGTTCCTATTTTTGGCACACGTGGAATTTGATATGCAGCGCAACCCAAATGGAATTTGTTGGACACGGAGAAAGATATAGTCTGGTTACTTTTTACTCTAATTTAGCTCCCACGTGATCTAAATTCACCGAAGCACGCAGAACTTTAAAGATATTAAACGTGCACGCAAAAAGTTGTCCTCGTCAATGTGGGCAGTGATATTCTCCACACTTGTTTATCACGGAGTTCTTTGTATAATCAGGTATTTTTTTCAATTTGTGTTTACTTCTCTCTCTCTTTGTTTTCTCCCACAGAACTCAATACGGCACAATCTGTCATTAAACAAATGTTTTCTCAAAGTGCCTCGCTCTAAAGATGACCCTGGAAAGGTAAGAGTGAAAAACGCTATTTTAATTATAAGCTGTTCAGATGAAACGTGAGTGTGGTGGAAATAAAATAAAAAAGTGTTTTTATGAAATGTGTTAAGTTTCAAGTAAGTACAGTCAGTTGGCAAAAGCATTTTAGGTGTGTGTGTGTGCGTGCGTGTGCGTGCGTGTGCGCGTGTGTGTGTGTGTGTGTGTGTGTGTGTGTGCGCGTGCGCGTGTGCGTGTGTGTGTGTGTGTGTGTGTGTGAGAGAGAGAGAGAAAGACTCACTCCCTGGTAGAAAATGTTTCCCTCTGAATGGCTGCCAGGACTCTTGACACTCTGGAAACGGGCTGGAATGAACTTCCCAGCCCCACGCAAATGCATACTAATGTTTTTCAAAAGCAGCAACCATTGTAAATGTGGATCTGAGATCAAGGCGTCAGATGGGTACACCTGAGGTGTAAAGAGCCAGGCCACTTACAGATTTGCCACCCCCAAAATGTTTGCGAAACCTGATCTCTTTTTGTTCCCAGCTCCTCTCTCTAAAGCGATGTAGTCGATGAGTATGTTTACATGCAGCCAATATCCAGGTTATGATCGGGTTAAGGTCGGTATTCGGGTTTCTGAGTTGATCAGAATAACCCGTTTACAAGCATAAATAGAAAGAGTTACCTCTAACTTGCATAACCCGATTTAACTGCGAACGTTGGGGTAGCGTCAGGACGTGTGGACTACGTCCAGACGCAATATGCGTCATTTCCCGTTCTTCTTGTTCCGGTATCCGTGAAAACAACAGCATTTCCCAGTTCGGAAGAGATAGTGACCGCATTTGTTTGCGCTTTAGTTTCCTCGTCACTCAAAGTGTGGTGCTGTGCCGCGACTCGCCATTTTGCCCCCAACTTGTTGTTTACTTCCGGTGTTCTGGCGCATACAAGACGTCTCGCTACTCAAGACCAAGATTCCTTGCGAACAGAGCATGCGTAGAACACACACTTTGATGGGGATATCCCGGTATGCGTTTACACGACCAAACATTCGGGTTAGAAAAGGGTTACCCCAGATGTAGTAACAGGGTTTTTAAAAACCCGGTTATGAGCATATCCGGGTTAGGGCTGGGCGATATGGCAAAAATAGAATATCACAATGTTTCCAATATTTTATAACGATTTCGATTTTATCACGTTTTTTTATCCATGAATAGCATAACTTCAATTGCGTATTAAAGAAGAGAAACATTGAATAAATAAACATTTATTCATATTAGGGATAATCAACACAGTGCTAACACACTTATATTTTAAACTCACACCAGAGATGATAAAAGCCCTGAGAGAAACAATTACAAAAATCAGTTTTTCTCGTTTTTCAAGTAACTTAACATAAATTAAAATCATAAACATATTTAAAGTGCAAACATGTCCATTGCAAACGTATTGTGCAAACATTAACTTGTTCAAAATACTATGTAGCTCCCAGTTGCTCATGTAGTGGATAGTTAAGCTCAAATACGGCTCTGATGTGCGGCTGGACCAGAGATCGCTTGTGGTAGCAAAAAACTACGCATTCTGAATATTTTCTGCAACAAGTCTCTAAATACAGTAAAATTTTCCAGTGCAGATTGGAGACAACCCATAGAAGCACTGATTTGATCTCATCTCAGAGAAAAATAGAACAGGTTAGATGCACCTAATAAATAAAATTACTAACAAACTCGGGAATCTTTCTTTGTTTCACTGTTCTGGTGCTGGAAATATCACTAATGCCGGTCAAAGGAGATACACAGATGAATGCACCTCTTATTATTTGGAAACTACATTTACTGCAGCTGGCAGAGGCAGAGATTGTTTCTATTGATACACGGAGTTTACAGAATCATTTTAAATTGTAATAGGGGAAGACTGCAGGAGGGAGCGGTAAAATACAGGGGGTCCCAGCAAAAACAAGAAACTACGAGTCTGATGAAACCCGCTGGTTTTCCATCAGGCAGTCACGGGGCAGCTCCAACGACCCAGTGGCTGTGCTGGGTCGATAATGCTCGGCCGTGAATGAGCCGAGGCGATGTCGTGCTCTGCTTAAGAAGCGGTGTTATTCTCCTGCTTCAGAAGAAGCGTCTAACGTGTTTTTACGCTTTCTCCGAGACACGTCACGTCGCTAAGTTGTTAGCGCCGCACGCTAAGGAAACCCTGCGTTCCTCTTCGGAACGAAAACCTCGTTGTCGCTCTCAGCCGCGGCCGAAGCCATGTTTGTTCACACACAGGTGAAAACAAGCGGGGCACTATTATATTACTATGACTCACTCTGATTGGTTAAGGGTCAAACAAAGGCGTGTCATTCGCCTGGGGTAAGTTCCCTTTTCATTCAGAGGCAGAAATTCAACAGCAGAGCTGTGAATCGTGATAAAAAGGTCTCTCAGAAATGACAGACCGTCAGGTGTGTAGATCGTAAAACGGTCTAAAATCGTCATATCGCCCAGCCCTAATCCGGGTTTTTGGCGGTGTTTACAAGGACCTGCGGAACCGGGTTATTGTGAATATTCGGGTTTTAAAAGGGTTACTGGCTGCATGTAAACGCACTGGATGTTAACTTGGCATTTGAATCTCAGTAGGGTCATCTACATTTTCAATTTCAGCCCAACGAGCTTCATAATCTTAAGCAGCATCAACCTTATAAAAACCTTCCCTCCCCTGATGGGTCGTGCTGCTCATGAGGAGGGAGCTTATGGGTCTATATTAGCTGTGATGGCGTGCATAGGTCCATCTTTATGTAGCCTAACCCAGATACAATCCGTGCACTGCCACAGCACACTGTACACACCCTAGGACAACAACACACACACACACACTCCTGAAGAGCTATGCCAGGCTGTGTAGAGGATGGGGACTGAATGCTAATTTCATGTTTTGCTGTAATCCTCTGATATTGACACTCCTGGGAGCTGCTCCACTAAATACAAAATAATCTATTGCTGTATGGATCCCATTCCAAATGCATGGCCAACAAGCTCGCATCCTTAATGTTTAATTTGGAATCCCCCCCCCCCCCAAAGACAACTTCAAAGAGCTGCTAGCCGGTCTTGATATGTTGCATCAATATTGTAATGTGGCAGGAATATGAGAGCTGCCGTTGCATGAGATAGGAGAGTCCTGTCGCTCTACGTCTTTCTGTCTCTCTCTCTGTGTCTGTGTGTGAGATGGTGTTAGATATGGGGTTATTGTGCAGAAGCACACCTTTACCAACTCGGAGGTAAGACACACGGAGGCTAACTGTGATGATCTTCTTTTAAGCTGTTTCTGTTTGTCTCTTCCCCAAATTTACATGAAAAAGAGGAAGCAGATGATGTTATTTATGTTGATGCATGAAAATGAGGCGTGCCATTTAGGGGAACAGAAGAGGTAGTTTACATCTGTTAACTAGATCTGTCTTTTTTCTTCTCTTTTAATAAAGATCTAACTTTCTCCTTATATTATATTGTGGCTTTGCAGTTTTTGCCCCAAACTCTTGTGGATACACTTAACTTAGCTTTGCTATGGAATATTGCCGTGTTTGTGAATAATTTAATGGCTCTTATATGTTTTTCTTCTCCCCTGCTAATTCCCCATAGGGAAACAAACTCTCATCAGACGAGGGTAAACTTAGGTGCCCCCTCCCCAATCCTCACTTAAACGAAACGCCAACCAGCCCGGCTTTGTCTGCGACGCTCACTTTTAAAGCTTTAAGTCTTCTCGTGTGCTTAACTTCTACTTAAAACAGAACAATTGCTCACCTTTTGTGAAGCGAAGTTTTAATGAAGTTTCTCTTTATTTGTATCAGAACTTGAGAATGTTTCTTCTTTTTTATGTTGATTGCACGGGGAGTTATTTTCCCTTTGAGGAAAATGTTAATTGACCCCAAAGCCACTCACATTCTGAGCTAGGATTTGAACCCCCTGATGATTGTATGGAAACGGTTTCTGCCGTAAATAACAGATTGGTTCTGCACCTTTTGCAGAACCAGCTTGCCCATTGACCTGAGAGTTTCTCATTCAAATATCAATTATTTTTTTCAGAAAAATAAGTTATTTTAAAGGTGCTGATCTTACTTTCTTTTTGGCAATTGAGATTTTTATCAAGGGCTAAATAAAATAGTAATAAAATACAGGGCCTTAGGGTAAAAGCAACTTTTTTTAGCACTCTTCCTGTTGACTTTGAGTAGTAAAACCATCAAAAATAAATGAAGTGGGGGACCAAATGCTAGGATAATTCATGCAGCTTGCTTGTGGAATTATTAACTGCAGCCCCAACTGATCTCTTCTCCATTAGCCTTGCTCAGACCTTAGAAAAAGAGCAACACGGCGAGGTTAGCGCTGCCTTGATTTCTGGGCTGAGACGCTTGATCCTTCATCCTTGGCAAGAGCGCTCAGTGATTTCAGTACCTGAGGCTGAGGAAGTGCAGCTTCAGGAAGGGCTTCGCATTTCACCACTACCAGCTGCCCTCGCCAGCCTCTCATTGAGAAGCAGCCGCAGAGGGGGAATGCCAAACCTTTCTTGCTAACAAAGCCCACCCACACACACCCACACACACTCTAAACATGCAGCTTTTAGCTCTAATAAAGATTTAGGCTGAAACAACAGACAATAGCAAAGATCTGGTGTTTATGCTGTCAGGAGAGTCAGGAGACAGACAGACAGACAGACAGACACTTTCACAGTTAAATATTATGTGTTTAGGTTAGCATTTATAGATCTTTAAAATGATTAAAGCTGTTGTAACGAATCAGCAAACAAGCTTGTTTTTTAATGCAAACACGGTCACGTAACACTCGCCCCTTCCAATTCAGCCTATGTAAGAGAAACACAGTCACTCCTGTAGAAACCAATGAAGGCTGGGGAGACATTTCAGAAGTTAGACTAAGGTGTTAAAAAGACAAACGCACAATTAGGAGATAAGTTTCCTTTTCAGTTTGACCACAGAGAATTTATACCAGACACTAGGGGGTGCTAAAAGCAAGCAAAACTGCCGAGTGTGTTTTTAAGAGGCATGGACAAAATGTTTTAAGCTAATTTGTTTTCCAAATATGCCATTGCAGCTCTAACATGATTATGTAATAAATGGGTTATAATACAGGTCCTTTTTTAATTTGTTGTCTGTAGGGCTCCTACTGGGCCATTGACACCAACCCAAAGGAGGACTCCTTGCCAACTCGGCCAAAGAAGAGGCCTCGGTCTGGAGAGCGAGTGAGTGTCTCCATATCCCTGAAGAAATCTCAGTCCTTTGGTTTCCTGGTTTTCTCTTTTTATTCTATTCTGTTTTTAGTGATTTTTCTGGACCTTCTTTAACTCACGTTTCACTTGCACACACACATCCACACATGCACACACAGTGACAGTACGAGTTTACACACTGGTTTTGTCTAATTGCCTCTCCATGCATGCTAAGTGGTCTCTTTGTGTTTAAACAATGCTCTTCTCCACCATTATTGCACATGCATTAAAACATTGTGCACTCGTATAATTTTTTTAAAAACACCAGTTAATGCAGAAGTGTAGGTGCAGGCTGTTCTGAACAGAACCTCTGTTTAAATTATGCAAAGGTTTGGTCCTCCGTTGCACACAGCTGTACAGGGTTTTCAGGATCTCCTCAGATCCAGCTCATCCTTGAGCATCCCAGTGCACGAGCCTCGTCGTCCTCAGCGTGGTTAACCAGGGGCAGGGATGAACACGGATTCTTTTTAACCAATGAAAGGAGACTTGCATAGAGATGGCCTAAGATGAAAAAAATCTTCATATAGTCACAGAGCAGCATTAAAATGTTTCACATTGCATCAATTATCTGGTTTAATTGTAGTTTGAGACTCATCAGGCACCGCTGCTGGCAGGTTTTTATTATTTTCTTAAATCTCTAGTTTGAGCGCGACACAAAGACAACTCAATGTGTGTTTTCTGTTGTACAAGCGCTCGGTGATTAGCCCCTCCCCCACTCAGGCATCATTTGCCCAAAAGGCATTCCATTAAGAGTCACAGACATTGAAAATGAGTTTTTTTTAATCTCATTTATGTTTTCGTGAATTAAAAAAGCTGGTATTGTTGGCAGCCAATCCTCTTACAGTAAGCAGTTTTGGGAGACAGGCATGGCAGAGTTATCTCTCCTAGCAGTGTGCCTTTACAGTAACACCAGGGCATGTATGTGTTATACCGTATGTCTGGAAGTGTGGGGTGGGGCTGGGGGGTAAGGCTTGATCTTTTCAGAAAACAGTTTGGATGTGGCCTAAATAAAGGTGTAGCTCTCTTATATTAAAATTGTTTGTTTATTTAATTGTCCAGATCACATTTGTTGCTACCATGGCGTTGGTAGCTTTGCTCGTGCTACAATACTGTTTGTAATAATTGGATTATGTTAAATTTTTATTTTTATTTAATTATTGTTTTCCAATTCTCTGCCTCCAAACCCTACCCCCAACCTACACAGGCTTCCACGCCGTACAGCCTGGATTCAGAGTCTTTGGGGATGGACTGTATCATCTCTGGAAGTGCCTCTCCAACGCTGGCAATCAACACTGTGACTAACAAGGTACTACAGCTAGCCATCCAGCCTCCAGCTCCAACACACACCTGGCTACGCGGCTGCACCCTGACCCCACCCACTCCTCCAACCACCTACAGCACTATTCCCCACAGAGAGAGGCACACTTTTGTGGAGGGGAGATGCACACACACACACACACACACACACACACACACACACACACACACACACACACACACACACACACACACACACACACACACACACACACACAAACACAAGCATATGCTCATGTGCCTAAAGCTTCTCTTCTCTGCAACCCACACCAAAATACACAACTATCTGCCCTGTTGTACCTTTTTTCCTCTGAAACAACAGACACCAGGCTCTTGTTATCTTCTCTACGGAAAAACGATGCTCACACCGATACCGAGACCTTTTCACGTCCTCACACACTTGCAACAAAACACTCCCAGTGCGTTGTGAGGTTGCTGTATTCTCACCTGAAGCGCTGGTTGACACCCAGAGGTGTGTGTGTGTGTGTGTGTGTGTGTGTGTGTGTGTGTGTGTGTGTGTGTGTGTCATTCTGTGACCACGCTACAGGTGACCACCCCTGCTGCTGGCTTCTTCGTCTCCCAGTTTTTATTATTTATTTATTTTTATTTCTTTACATCCATAAAAGCGTGGAAGCACTTATACATCACAGAGCAAAGCTACAGGGACTGTTAGCTGGGAGTGTGCGGCTCACTCTGAAATTTAAATAGGCTTTTTAACCTTAAGCTCTCATCCTCTGGGCCCAGTGGGGGCAGCTCTCAGGAGCACTTTTAAAAAGCCTACAAGAGTCGCTTATTCATTTGCTACAAGCGTTTAAAAAAAATGAATTTTTTTTTTTAAAGAACGACGGTTTAGCGTGAGCGAGGGCCGGGTGTTCATGGGAAATATGAGACGTGTGTCAGGGGCTGAGGGAAACAGTCTGAGCATATGTCTCCTTGTGTTAAAACTTGTGTGCACATGTATAGCGGAGTATGTTACAGAGCGATTTAGCGTGTCTTGACAAATGTCAGAGACTACTAGCTGCAGGCTGTTTCTTTGAAGAACAGAAATGGCAATTTTTCATGTTTCTGCAGCAGACAGATATATAAGCCCAGAGTGTGGAGGAAGATGACCCTTTTCCGTTTCGACTGTCCGCAGCACCACATAATGAGGCCTCCGTGTTACACACTGACAGCTAAATCATGACTGCCATCAACTGTACATCCAGGGGGGAAAAAAAGTACCTCAGCAGCAGCCAGAAGACGTGAAACTAGCCTCACACGTCTGCTTTCTGATTATGAAAACCACTTTTCCCTTCGCCTTCTATTCACTTGATTGTGTCAGAAACTTTTAGTGGTAAAGTTGAACAGGGGAGGGGGAAAAAAGCTGAATATCAACAGATCGGAGGCCCCAGCTCCTTGGAGAGAGCTTGTTTCTCACCGCCTTACACTGTAAACACACGACAGGCCACGCCCTTTTCTGTGCACCGTGCCAAGCCACAGGAATTCCCTCTCTGTTTTTCTCTTTCTATTCCAGTTGCTCTCCCTCATTCCCGCCTTCCCACATAGACCAATGGGAGAGGCTGGAAGGGTGGCTATCGGACCAACAATAACCTCTGTTCTCTTTCCTCTTTCTGTCAGGTTTTCTTTTACATAATCATTCTCTTTTTCTATTTTCAAATTTCTTTGTCTCAAAAATGTGATTTTGTGCCTTAAACACTCGTGGACTGTGATGACGTTTCTGCAGTCATGTGTGACGACCAAGCGTTAAAATTAGGCTTACTTGCAAATGAGCAGTCTGCCTTTTATTTATTTATCTTTGGGTTGTTGAGTTCCTCTCTCGGTGTCTGTTCAATCCTGCATGCAAGGATTGTGCTCAGCGTTTGTTGCCATTGTTGGAGACACCTGGGCCAGTCTTGCTTTGATTTCATAATCCCTGTCTCATGCTCTAGATTAGTCCCCTCCCCCCATGTGAAAGACACCTCTGGCTTTTAACTTAATTCACTGCTAAGAATAGCACTCCGACTTGGTTTCTTAATAACCACACACAGTCGTTACTGTGGAGCCGCTCCTGCCTGTACGAGCACGTTGGCCCAAGCCGGTGTGTATTTATGTGTGCTCATCCTACCTGTGTGCACATCTAATTGTAGTAAAGTGTTTTTGTCATAGGCCAGTGCGTGCTTCTAAGTATGTGGGTGAGACGAGACGCGGCGTTAGACACACAACTCAAGTAGGTGTCTTCACTTGGGGTGCTCGGGGGGGCTGGGTAAACCACAGAGCCGTGAGGTTTTGAAATCATCACGCTTTATGGTTGAGTAAAAATAGATCGTGGTGAGAGACTAAAAGCTTGTTTTATGACTTTGTTACACAACGTTTATATTTTTGTGGCTCGCTGTTTTTGATTAGCATCGTAGAGCTGACTCTCTTAGATGTGCCTGAGTCTTTAGTCCTAGCCGCTCATTGAGTTCCTTCTTCACGCTAATGAACGCTGGAGCCAAGCTGGAGCTGCCTAATGAGTGCCTCCTTCTAAACTCCAAGTCCTGCTCGTAGTCCGCCTCACCTCACTTCCATGAGTGGCGGTGCCCACTTTCAGCGTTTCTGCAGGAGCCAAGCTCCCGTTCTAACAGGTTAATCTGGCTGGGCTCTAACTGCTCGTTCTGGATTGGAACCAGCATGTTTGTCAGCCGGCCAAACAAACATCAGTCGGAGCAGAGAAGGCAGCCGGCGCTGCCTGTGTTCCACGCCTCCCTGCGCGGCCTCTGTGTTGGCTCGCCGTGGCTCGACGGAAAGACAAGAGGCTTCCGTCTGCTGCTGTGAGGCAGGCAGGGTGCTGGGCAGCCTGAGGAATCCTGCCACGGCTGTCTTATTGTGCTCAGCACAGAGCCTGCTCTGTTCCTATGAGCAGAAGCCATCATGCACTCAGCCACGGAAGGACACACAGGCATCTTAAAATACCAGACGCTTTCCCACTGCAACAGCGTCAGGGCATCCCTGCCGTCCTTCTCTCAAAACACACAACGCGCACAGTCTTTTCCCTGCGGGTGTCATTATATTTATTATCTGGTTTGTGCTTTCTATCGTCTTAATTGTCTGATGAGCACTTTATTTAGGCGGGTGGGAGGGCAGAACCTCGTTAGATGGTAATTAGGACTGTCGTCCTGAAGTGCTTCGGCTAGTTTTTGCTCCTGCATTGAAAGGTCAGCGTCTTAGCTGCACCGAAACCCTTTGTTGGCTGTCCCAAACTGATTTGCGCTTGGTGAGCAGATGTGTGTGACATCACCAGTGCCGTGACCTTTAACGGTGTCTCGGCTGTCTCCAGACCCCTTTACACACTCTGTAAGAACCCCTCTGTGGGGATGTTTAGGAGCACCCTGTGTCTCCCAAACACACTCAAAAAATAAAACAACTAATCTACTGTTATGACATGTCTTTCTATGACACACACACACACACACACACACACACACACACACACATTCACAGGCTTTACGTTTCCACATAAATAATAAATATCAGAGATGACCCTGATGATGGTGATTAGCATGTGTTCCTGTGGGTTTTGAGGCGTGAAGGCATGTTTGTGTGTTTCAGGTGGCGTTGTACAACACAGACCAGGAAGGTAGTGATAGCCCAAGAAGCAGCCTTAACAACAGCCTGTCTGACCAGAGTCTGGCCTCCGTCAATCTCAACAGTGTGGGCAGTGTTCACAGCTATACACCGGTAAGAAACCACCAAGAACAAGCCTGATGTTTCTCAATGAAGAAAAGATGATTTCAGGTGTCTTTCTGGGCCTACAAACCCTGGAGTTCCTCTTGAATGTAACCTCGTAAAAAAGTTTTGATCCAGCCAACAGCGGGGAAAAAAAGGGGCCTCGAGGAGCATCACGGACCAATGCCTGTCTGATTTAAGCTGATATGAAACATGGAAGAACAACATAATGATGCACCAAAATCCGCTTTAATTGGAAATTTTAAAAAGTGAACACAGGATAAATATAATGATTCCTTTTTTTATTGTGCATGTTTTTTAAAAGCCAATTATCCTTCATCTGGAATATAAAACTGTTAGTATTAAATCATCTCATTCCAGGAGATTTTGTCTCACAGCCATCTGTTATTCATTTCAGGATCTTTTCACCTATTTTTGTATAGTAGTTTACTTTTAAATCCACATTTTTAGTCTGTTTTAGAGCCACGGGTACCGAAGGAATGAAAGTGAAACACTGGCAGTTGTAGAGAGTGTACTGTATTTCATTTAATCGGAAAGCCCCAGGAGGCCTTCTTCAGTGAAGCAATAGACGGCAGTAGACAGAGGTTCAGGGTGGACATTCGCGGGAGTACAACATCAGGAAGGGGGTTAAGAAAAACAAAGGAACATGCGCTCGCTCCTGGAAGCCAGACAAAGAGAAGCTCTCCCTGTGATGTCCTCCCACCAGAGATGCCCCCTCTTTGGTGTGGTCCTCCTGCATCCTGGAGTGCTCCCTGCTCCAGGCACTGAGCATCGATCGGCTCAGCCTGATGGATGTGCTCGCTCTCTCTCTTTCTCTCACTCCCCCCCTTCCCTCCCTCTCTCATCCAAAGCAGCAGCTCACAGTAAACACTTTGGCTTTATTATCACCTCTTCGCTCTTCCCCGAGCCAGTCTGTGAGCCACGCACTTCAGCAGCATGTCCACATGTTAGAGGAGGAAGATGTTGGGATCAAAAATTGAACGTGACCTCTCTTGTAGAGTGAGCCCACAGCGGACACGGGTCAGGTCCTGCTCTGTAAAACGAAATAGGTTCGCATCAGTGGCCTTGCTGTGGTAAGTCTTTTAGACAAGCCTTTCGCTGGAGGCAGCACTGCTTGCTGTCTCACACCCAGAGGCAGCCAGTAACATTGACTGCCCACACAAGTACACGTATAAAATGGCTGCTTATTTGTACAAAGGTATTGCTATTGATTTTGTTTTAAATACATTTTGCTTAGCCACCTGAGTATTGGCTTTGTGTCCATTTCAGTTGCTCTCTTAATGTTGCATGAGGCAAGGTGGTAAGCTTTGTTATGGTATGTGGGATTTATGTTGTATGATCAACACGTTTTCAGACTGTTAGAGATGCGGCACAGAAGACTCTACCCTTTAGTTGTTTGTCTTTTATCTGGAGTAGCATTAAATATCCCGTTTACTCCATGTGATCCTTGTTTTTTCAGAAATACGATCTAAGTTTTACATGCATGCTGAATATGACTGTTGGCTTCAACCTCCGTCGCCTGCTTTAGCTGCAAAAAGGAAAAAGGCGGAAATATGATCGGGTCAGAAAAAACGGTTTCTTCTACGTTGCCCTGGATTCACCCACCTTGACGTACGCCCACAGACAGCTGAGCTGATGTTACAGCCAAGAGAAAACAGTGCGCGTCTCAGCTAGTAGGAGCTAACCGTTAGCATTAGCAAATCATGGCAAAACATGTTCAGGCTTGTTTGTGGAAATAAAACATCAGCCTTGCGTTTTTTACCCAAAAATTAAAGAGCGATCAAAGGCAGCTGAAGAGCCTTGTTGCTGCTAGCCAATCAGAGGCCAGATGTTCGCATATCATGAATAATAATTAGCCTCCGAATCGTGTTGTTTTCTTCCCACCACTTCTTTGGCTAACTTCTACTTCCTGAAACAGGAGCTCCAGCGCTTTCTTCCGGGCAAAATGACCTATTCATACTAGAGACCACTGTAGATTTAAAGTGCGGTTCACTAAAATACCATTTTTTAATGATTATTTCTGATTATAATCGTTCAGAGTTTTTTTATACAGGCTGAACATGAAACTGAACTGTTTGTTTTAACTGATGTGCCTGGTTTTTAGTCTTTATTTGCATGTACTTTTTAGCTAAAATTCATGTATAGTCATTTTTACTCCTTATGATGTATCCCTTGTTGTAATGCTTGTTGTTTTTACACTGCTGTGTTCAGCGCTTTGGGCTGCCTTGGTTGGCAGCAGGAAGGCGCTCTATAAATAAATGAATGAATGAAAATAGTCTCCTACATATATCTCATGCATTAGCTTCTGATAAATAATAGATGGTGAAACTCTAGGATTAGAAAAGCCTGACAGATCTACATCACACTGTCACTTAACATTCATGGACTCACCCATCTTGATTCACAGCAGCGAAGGCTGTTATTGGTTTAGCATCCAGGAAATAGCAGAGAACGTCTCGGGATTGTAGAAGCTAACTGTTAGCATTAGCAACTCTACCACACAGCCGAACTCTTCCAGGCTTGTGTTATTCGTGGAGATAAAACATCCACATTCCAAGTCAGTGGTAGATTTGTGTTGTTATCTAATTTGAGTTGAGATATTAGGAAATGGGACTCCAAAACCTTCCACCTGAAGCTCAGCTGTGATGTGGGTCACTTCTAATTCCTGGAAATAGTGTGAACCACACCTTAAAAAAGAAAAGAAAAGAAAATGAAACAAGTGAATAAAACCTCTAAATATTCCACAGGGTTTTATTTCCCAGCTGCATAGCCAGAGGCCATGTGAGATCTATTTGGAAAAATAAGTATCATTGGCGTGTCTAAGTATGCTTTTCTTAGTCGTCCATCAGTCTGTGCCGGTCTTCTGTATTAAAACCGTTCAGTGTGATTTTGTTCGCAGAATTTGTGTTAATCTTTTTATTTTTCCTCCAGGTGACCAGTCACCCAGAGCCTGTGTCCCAGTCCATGAGCCTGCAACAGCCTCCCCAGTCCCAGTACAGCATGCCAGACAGAGACAAGCAGCTCATGTTCTCAGAATTCGAAGATCTCAGTGCCTCCTTCCGCAGCCTTTACAAGTCTGTTTTTGAGCAGTCCTTCAGCCAACAAGGTGAGCGGCCTCGCGAGGGCACTGAACGAAAATCTAATAAAGAACCTGAGCTATACTTATTAAAGTAGCATAATAATGCTCAGAGCTGCTTTCCTAATGTGGGGTCGCTCCTAACAGCTGGTGCTATAGAAAGTCTTTAGGCACTAATGAGGTTTACTGGTATTAAGCAGGCTCACTTGGCTCTGATGCTAATCTATACGAAGAATGTTCATGGTCTCCCCGTGAGGGAAATGTTAAAAGAGCTGGTTTTACATTCAAAGTGTGAGTCTGGGAGATCATGTCTTAAATATTTCATTAAGTGATGTAAAGAGATATAAAAGAACTTTATGGTTATTTCTCCTCTATAGTTTTGCCATGACATGAAAGTTAAACGTGCCTGTTTATGTTTCAGATGGACTCTTATTTTTTTATGTGAGCCATATTTCATCAGTGGAGTGGAAGAGCAGCCAAAAAACCTCTGTTGGCCTCGAGTTTGATTTATCGTGATTATGGGATTTTCTATCATATAATGCATAAAAGGGGGAGGATATTAGAACTTTCCCAAAAAAATCTAAGTCCCAGCAGGACAGAAAGCAGTTCTGCTTGTAATCTGATTGACTAAGCACTTGACAGTTGAGGAAAGTAGACTGAGCTTTCTGTGTGTAAGCCACTTTCACAAATCAAATGCATTTCATGCTAATGAGTCTCTGTCCTTTAATCTATCATCTATGTTTCATTAGTTAAAAGTCCTGCGCATAAAAGTAAAATCTCGTCAGACAAGCTCCAGCAATTAAAAAGCGTAAATAATCGAGCTGGAGGATTTCACACTCTGCCGCCGTAGACAGTGAGCTAATTCACCTGCTTTGATAATGGGTAATGAGCTCGCATTATTATTCTGGTGCCGCGTTAATTGCTTTCTGTATTTCCCTAGTTGGACAATGGGCTTTCTGCGCCGATAAGAGATGCACCTTTGTCACCCGTGCAGTGAATGTTATGTGCCGATTGTGGAGGTACAGGGCTCGAGTCGGCTCTAAAAGCACTCCAGTGAAATAGGTTTAGTGTGCCAAAAGCTGTGAAGGACGGGGCCTCTTAAGACCACTCCCCACCACTCAGATGATTGCAGTTGGATGTGCAGATGTTCATGCTCCAGTCATGTCAGTTTAAGAGCACAGAAACGAAACGGGACTGGGGGGGGGGGGGGGGGGGGGGGGGAGACGGCTCCATACCGATGCTGAGTCATTCCTCCGTGCAAGAAAATGGCAGCAGGTCTACCTCAGAGTAAAGTCATTAGATGTAGGAGGCTCATATCCCATCACTGTTTTATTACAAGCCCCCCCTTTGGGCAGAGAAGTTTAGCTAGACTCTTTGTGTGGTTCAACACCTGGAGCTGCGTTCAAAAAGCCTTTTATGACAACTTTTATATGTCAGTTATGCTAGTAATTTACCCCGCTTACAAAAGTTTGTTTTTTCAATGAATAACTTATGAAAGACCACAATTTATTCAGTTCTTCCATAAAGAATGCATCTTGTTGGAAATACTCTCATCACAGTTGACATGATTACTAAGGATAACAACATCAGCATTGGTCCGATAAATAAAACAGTCATTTTATTGCCATTGGCGTCTGTGTTTCAGGAGGGGAGGGGGTTGGTCATGCAGCAAAAGGTTTGTGGGGTGTTTAACTGAAGATGAGAAGCAATTCAAGTGGTTTGTTCACTTTTACAAGATGTCAGAAGTGTACTGAAATATCTAACAATATAAATGCATATATATTAGTTAGTAGGGGTGTGTACTCTGGAGAAGCGATAAATATATATCACAGTACAAGACAGACGATACGATATACTGCATTACTAAAAGTCATTTAAAAAATAATTTAGACTGAATTTAATCGGAAAAATCACGACAGATGCTTCCAAGAAGCTTCCAGAGTTGATGTGAGATCTCGGTATTCCTTCAGCATGAAGGCGGTTAAAAAAAACACCATCTCGTGGTTGGGGTTAGAATTGCACCACGCAAAAGAAATACAGTAAATGTTTGCATGTAAATTCTAGAAAAAAAAATACGCTGCTTTTAAATATTGATTCAGTATTGTAAAACAAAATGTCACGTTTATCCTGTGTATTGATATTTTCTTACATCCCTGTTGGTAAATAAAAGTCCCATTAGTCATCTCACACTGGTGAAGTTCATCTCCGCATTTGACCCATCCCCGTGGGGAGCGGTAAACCGCAGCTGTGGCCACGCTTGGGAGTTATGTGGTGGTTTAACCCCCAATCCAACCCATTAAAGCCGAGTGCCTAGCAGGGAGGCATTGGGTCCCATTGTAAGGTTTTGGTATGACCCCAACGGGATTTGAACCCCGATCTCCCAGTCCCGGTGTGGACACTGTACTAGTAGGCCACAGAGAAGTTTATCAGTTATCTGACATAATAATATACAGTAAGTATTGGCTATGGACCAAAGTTTTTGTATTTGTGCATCTCTAATGGATACTCATTGACTTGGGAAACTAGCATTATTTATTTCTCTACCTAAATCATTTTTGCCCATTACATTTTTGTCATTAGGAGCTGAAATTTCAATAGAAATAAAATTTTGTTGTGCAGCAGAATATTTGACTTTTTTAAACCTTTTTCCATATTTGTTTTTGGTCTGATCAAAGTCTGATGATCAGATTGATCATTTGATGTTATTGGCATTATTACTTATCAGTTCATAGAGAAATCATTTGTACACGTACTTAAACTCTCAGTAGATCTTCATACCAGCTAAATGCATCCTTCTGTGTGTTCTGGTCCCGTTCCAGCCCTCTTACGGCTTTATGTTTGTGTGTTTCGTGTTTTCCAGGTTTGATGGGATTACCCTCGGATTCCTCCCAGCAGACCCACACCTCCTGCTCCTATCAGCACTCCCCCAGTGGCACCATAAGCACCCAGAACAACCTGTCAAACAACCAACCCAACAGCCACCCCAACAACCACCCGGCCAACAGTGGCCAGGTGCCCCTGTCCCATCCTGCTCAGGTCCATCCTGGCCATGGCTCCCCCCACGCACAGCACCTCCCGCAGCATGGCGGCACTCACAACCAACACAGCCAGCACAGTCAGCACCCCCAGCACATTGCGCACCCCCAGCACGGGCAGCACCCGTCCCACGGCCAGCACCCGCAGCAACGCGCGGCGCATCCCTCCCAGCACACGCAGCACCAGAGCCTCTCCCACCAGCCCCATCCCACCCAGCAACAGATGGCCTGCAACACAGGTAAAACCTTTTGTCTTCTCCACATCTGATCATCACACAGATGACATGTTTACAGCAGATCTTTCGTCCTAAATCACAGCGATAACCGTTTGAGGTGCTACACGGTAAATCATCATCTCATTTATTGCCTTTGCTGCAGAGAACAAAGCAGCAGCAGCTTTTACAGAGTCCGCTGGTGCCCCCTAGTGGCCACTTCACTGTCCTGACCTGTTCAACATGCTTCTTTCTCATTTACTTGACCTCAGAGAGATCATGTGACCTGGTTTGTGTGTTTCAGGTTTACTGTCGGACTGGTACCAAAATCTGGATGCACTGAAAGAGAGCTGTCGCATTGCCAGCAGCTATAACTGGGCTGATGTTGACCTTTCACCTTTCCAAGGTACAACTGAACAAATGGAACTGAATTTTTATTTTATTTTTTTCAAATCTACCTAATAATGTTTTTTTATTTCAGTTTATATTTAGATATGTTTTCTTTGGCATAAGCTTTGGATGCCAGATGTAACCGATGTCCACTCACGTGGTCAGAAAACCCAGACATCTAAAACTGAGCCGATTGTTCAGCTCTGCCCCGGGTTTTTGATTGAGAGCTGATGTGTCGGCACTATAGAGTTGATTACAGCTTTAATTAAACTGAGCTCTTCAATTAAATAACACTGCCTTCAAGTTTAATTACCGAAACGCCAAGCTCAGCAGGTCAGTTTATCCAATTAGAGTCTAGAAATGCAAGGTAGGGTGTTTTAATTTTATTTATTTTTTTAATATCACCCACTGAAGGTTACAGACATAATTAATATAGGCTGTAGCCATGTTTCTGCTTGGGAAGGGATTTCCAAGCAGAAACATGATAAATGTGAAAGTGTTTCATGTTAGAGGAGTTTCATGAGGAAGTCTTTGAGTCACTGAGTGTAAATTTGTGTTTTTGTCTCTAAGGGTTGAAAGAGAGTATGAGACAGGCTGAGCTGAACAATTGGTGCCTTGATACCACCCAGATCGCAGACCTCTGCTCGTCTATCAACCAGTTCTTCGCCCGCACCGGAGTAATTCAGCCACAGGGGGCAGTGCAGACGCCTGTTTGCCACGGTGCCATGCACACCAACAAACCCAGCCAGCACCTCAACACAGGTGCACAACCAGATTTTCCCAGAACGCATTAATTCAGTGTGAATGGAAACATGTGGATTTTATTAATGAGGAACAGTTGGGACTGGTTTAAAATCGTGTTAGATGATCAGAGATGGAAACAGTCCAACGTATCATTGCAATTGTAGTAAACCTCCAGAGAGCCGAAACTAAATCAGACGGATTAAAAGACAATGAAGGTGGATTTCACAGTATAAAGAACCTACTGAGTGGAGAGGAAAGTAAATCTAAATTAGTGATAGAATTCCTAATAGAGAGAATTGAGGTTTTCTTTTTTATTTCTTTATTATTTTATCCTGTAATTTTTTTCACCCTTATACTTTGACCCACATTCCAGCTCAGTAGAAATGCAACTACAAGCTAGATGCCGCCTGCCATTAAACAACAGAAGATGAAGGTTGAAATATTTGGTTTTATGTTGCTTTTTTCTGCAGGTGTACATATCTTTGAGTTAGCAGTAAATGTAGTTTAAAAAATAATGTTCCAGTTTGTTTTTATGTTAATTTTCTGCATAGTTGAGACATTCATGAATGGGTAAATGACTGCGTACTAAGGTCAGGTAATTGGATGAATCTGACCATCAGTGATAGTTTGAGCCCTTGGCTGATATATTTTCTTATGCCTATGATTTATTTTCGTGAATGAGACATTACAAATATCCAATTGAAATCACACTCTATATTAATGTATACGTTTTAGCCATCATTAGAAGGTAGGATTCTTGTATTCCAATGATGTATGCCATTCAAAGATGCAACCATGACTGTAAATGCTTTTGTCCGACCACTCAGACATTCACAACGTCTAACTCACCATTCAAAACCTGGCATCAGACCAAATATTCATCTTGAACAAAAATGGTTGGTCCACAGTAGGTCTTATGTTCACAATCCAGCAAAACAAACCACTGAAAACATTAAAAGTTTCCTTCTGATGCGTCTCTCATCATGAAGTTCATCAGCATCCTCATATTAGCTTCAAACTTTTCATCCACACCTAACTTGATATAACAGGTGGACACCGCCTGGTACTACATCCTCAACAAGTGGGTCAGAAGGACTGTCCCCAGTGCTTAATTTGTAAATCAAACATTCCCAGAACGCAAATACTGATGTCAATCCAAAGTTCACTAAAGGCAAAGTAGATGCCGGAACATGCACACGTTACTGTGGCCGTGCTCAGGACGCAGCTGTCTGGAGCACAGCAACGATTGGAGCTCTGCGCCTCTCAGCTCAAACTAATTCCCGCAGAGTCCACATAAATAATGTAATATAAGTAGAACAGGATCTTTTTTGGGCTCCCTCTGGGTGCGTAAGTTGAGGGCTTCCATGGGAGCCTGTCACCCTTTTGGGTGAGCCGGGCTCCCTTTGGTTGCGTGAGTTGTGGAACCTAGCAGACAGTTGCCGGAACAGTCCTTTCAAAATAAGACAGTTGCCAGATCTTGTTCCGGCAAGATCCGGCTCAAATTAACCCCCGACCGTCCCCTATTCTCACATGTAGCTCAAACCAGTTACGCCACAGTTTATTGTTTCTTCAATATTAAAAGTCTGATACAAATCTTTATTTCCCTCTTCAGCAAATCTCTACATGGACTCCAGACAGAGCATGCCCATGATGGGACCCCCAGGTTATCCCCACATGCCCCCTATGAGCAGCACAGGACCCGCCATGACAGGTAGCACGTAGCTGCCAGCAAGGCCCCATTAAAGCGGCTATCACAGGCACTGACTTACCTTTGCTTTTTTTAATCCAGGACACCACGCACAGATGAACCAGCAGCACATGATACCTTCTAGAAACTTCCAGATGCATCGCATGCCTGCGGATGACATCCAGGATGATTTTGACTGGGACTCCATCGTCTAGCAACTAAGACTCTCTCGCCCCCTTTGTTGCAGTTAAATCCGAGCGAGGAGAGGAAGTGTAACCCGGAGGAAGCCAGGCTGAGCTGACAGGAGGAGGAGGTGGACACGGTCTGCTGCAGAAGGACACTTGGACACGTTTCAGAGTCTTGACAAGGCGAATCATAACCAGAATATGTTACTTGGAAGACAATCATATTTAGTCGGACATGTTAATGTGATCAATTACAAACTTGTGTAGAGACAAGAGGGACTCATTCACATCTAAACCACATGGTCCTCAGCTCTTCAGCCAGCCCTCTCCTCCCCCCGACCCCCCTGCTCCGTAACCGTTATGTGATTTGAGCGCCGTGTTCAGCTTGTAATTTTCTCGTATTGACATTGGCCTCAGCTGCCTCTAAGATGATGTTGTCTCCCTCTTTTTTTTTCTTCTTTGTTTTTAAAGTTTTGTTTAAAGGAAACCCAGGCCGTCTCTGTGAGTAACGCCATGGTGTTTGTCAGTCACTTTTGGGAGAAATCGGGCGCCGCTGTGGCACAATCAGTGGTTAAGTCAAGTTTACAAAAATCTGAGGTTTTGATCAGGGTGTTGAATCATCATGAGCAAGCGGGGTCACACTGTCTCGTGATTGGCTCTCATCCTTAGTTCTCATTCTCTAGCCCTTCAGGATGACTGGTGATGGTGAGTAGGTGAAAACATGGATGTGAAGGACTGAATCTGTTGTTTTGCTACGTCAGGTTTAGGCTCTGTGTGCGTTGTGTTGGTTTGTAATCAAAGTTAAGCCCAACAAAGTCACATTAATTGGGTTTTGTTTTAAGGTTTCGGCCATTGATCATTAAACAGAGAAATCGTCTGAAACAGGTTATAAAATAGATCACTTGACTTAAATTAGCGCTGAACACTTCTGTAGCAGCTGCAGTTCAACAGTGATCAGTAAAACAAATACTCCATCACTGCAAGTATTATTCATGTCATTAGACTAAATAAAAAAACTAAAATCATTTCAAACTTATGAAAGTTAAGATTTTAAGTCGTATTGAGATCATTTATTCACTTTTTTATTATTAATTATTCTATAAATGATAAATACCAGTTATTGAATATGTTTAGATTTAAAACCAACCATTAAAATGGAGAGATTTAAAAGTGGGAGTCAATCCCTCAAGTTAAAAGCCAACATTTTTAGTTCCTAAAAAGCAGCAAACCTCAAATCTGATTGTTTTGTTTAATGATCAGTAGAAAAAAGACGAATGTACCAAAATTATTCCTGCAGTCGTAAAGTCAAACGTTAACAGCTGGGGAACATTTTCTTTAAAGTTACGCAATTAAAATTATGGAGATTCCCACAACAGAAATGCATCTCACTCCGTAGTGTGTGTGTGTGTGTGTGTGTGTGTGTGTGTGTGTGTGTGTGTGTGTGTGTGTGTGTGTGTGTGTGTGTGTGTGTGTGTGTGTGTGTGTGTGTGTGTGTGTGTGTGTGTGTGTGTGTGTGTGTTACTTTTAGGGCTGTGATTGCTGCGATCATCTCTAGAGCACAAAAACAGATGCAGTTGTGCGTTTTTGATGGATAAAGGGTTCCTCAAGCACAGATCGGAGAAACCAGTAGTTCTGGGAATCGAACCCCCGAGTCCGGTTCAGTCAGACGGGCGCTGACCTGAAGAGACTCTGCTTAAAGAAAAACCAGCCCTTTGCACTTGTGAATCTTTTGTTTACGTTAAGACCTAAAGATGCAGAGCGCCTCCTACTGGAGACTCTGGTGCACCTTTTCACTCGCAGGAGGGTTTTTCTGTGCTCTGCTTCAGCGGCGCTGTCTTCATAAAGGGACGGTGAAATATGTGGAGAAGTCACTGACACATCTGGAAGCTACAGCTTCCTGTCAGTTAGCACAAAGCCTGGATACGCCTAACCTCACCACCTGTTTTCTGTCTAAATCGGTCTCCCAGCCCGATGAAAGATCACATAAACACTTGATCTGCTGACTTTTCTGCTGTTACAATTCTCCGTTTATGGGATTGAGCATAACCGTGACTAGAGTCAGAGCTGTGCAGCAGATAACGGGACACGTTTTAAATGTGATGATTAGGGATTTAGAATATATTTAGTATCGTGGCACATTTATTTAAGGTCAGATTTTTCTTAAGTTTGCTCCATTCAAACAAAAAAGGATTTGGAATCCTGCAGCTAACGGAATGAATCTGTAGGAAATATGAATTTTAATGTTTGATCCCTGATCCTCCCGCCCACTCACACTCCCCACAGCTACATTTAAATAAACCATTTCTGACATTTTTCCCTTTTCTCTTCAGTTCAACTCAATAGAAAGATTTGTATATCTTCAAGCTTCAACTTATTTTTTTCAATTGATTTAGTCTCCCAGGGTTAAAGGTCATTTTCACCTTAAGTCAGTAATTATAGATGACGACGCTAATCTCAAGCACAATACCTCAAACACGTGTTTGCAACATTTACTTGAGCATTTTTCTTTTCATATTTAATCCAAATCGTGTCCAACAGCTTCCAGATTTTCTGCTAAACAAACATAAAAAGTTATCCACATCATCTTTGCGTCCAAACGTCAACAAGAAAAACATCCAAACTGAATTTCTGATGGTTTCTTTAGAGGTTTTTGTCTGCAGAGACTCCAGCTGTAGTTTTGATTTTATATTTGATGACAATCATGAATTCATTTGTATATTTTTTTTATAATATCACTCCGTGTTTTATTTTGGAGAGAAAAAAAGGCACTTTCGGGTTTCATTTGGTGGTTTGAATGTTAGAGAACCACACTCGGCTCGGGTTGTTCTGTAGATCTCTGACTGTGTTCTTTAAGCTTTTGTTACTGCCGCTGGTTTCATTCCCCCCCCCCCCCCAATATTTCAAGTTAGTCTTGAGATTTTACTCTATCAATTGTTCTCTTCTGCTGCGTGTGTATGTGTGTGTGTGTGTGTGTGTGTTAGCCTCACCTGTGTTTTTATTTAAAGACCGCCAGGTTTTCACCAAGTCGTGACTCTTGAGGTGAATGTGGGCGGAGGACACAATCCAAAAGGAGTAAAAATGAGTGTTCGTCTGTGTGAGGTGTTTTCACTCCTCCAGGTGAAGAGTGAAAACACAAACACGTCTCGGCCCACAGGAGATAAAAGAATCATGTTAACGGATGTGGGGAAAAAGGAAAGGTTTGACTGTGTGTGCGTGCGTGCGCGTGCGTGTGTGTGTGTATGTGTGTGTGTGTGTTGTAGGTTTAAGCTCTTCTTTTTTCAGTTAACAGTTAAAATGTAGACATGCAGCTGGACATGTATATGCCAGAGAGATTATCATCATCATCGGGGTAACAAAATAAATACTAACAGGTGACTAAACCATGTTGCATCATGGGAGAAAACTGCCAACATCTACTGCTGACTGGGGCCTGTTTTATTCAGTGCTGGTGTGTTGTGGTTGTACATATGTGTCTTTTCAATCATCCCCTTTTTATTTTTATTCTCTCCTCTGGGGGGTTGTGCTATGGAGGCAGAGGGTGGGTTTTATTCACAAAAGAGGAAAAAGGGGAAACGGAATAAAGTATTTTGTTATTGTCCAATCAGAGGGTGACAGTATGTATATATCTATATTGTATATATGTGATGAAAATGCGTTGGCTTTTTGTGTGACACTACCTTTTATCTGTACTATGGTTCTACATTCAGTGTTTCAGTGTTGAAAATATGTATTTAGTTTGTTTTTATTTTGTCTTTGTCATTTCCTGTACTGTTTCCCCTCATTTTTTCCTGTTTTTGTTTGTTTACTGCACGATTATTACTTTTTGTTGTCCGATGAGGTGACACAGCTACTCTTTGTATTTGTTTAGTGCTGTAAAATATCTCAAGTGTTATTAGAATTGTCAAACCGACGTCTACACCCCCCCCCCCTCCCCATTATGCATGAATGGCACTAAAATAAATAAAATATTCACTGTGCATTAATGTGATAATTATGCTTTTTTGTTCAGATGAACAGTTAATTTTACAAATTTTACTAGGAGCACTGGTAAAAGTAACTAAATATATAAAACATGTTTTAATGCAATGATTTAAACTGAAAAATGTGTTTTTCCTGCTAATGTACAGTAAATCTCACCAAATAATCATGCTCACTGGTGACCTAAGATACACAAAGTCTCTGCTCTCATTGAAAAGTGAAAATTGGTGATACATGTGTGTGACGTCTGACAAGTCAGAAAGATGCTAATTAAAACGACTATATTACCAAAAAAAGGTCCAAATCCACAGAATTTTCCATAACTTATAGATTTTTTACAAATCTGCAAAAACTGCTTTACTTGAAATAAGATAAATTTTGTTAAATATGAACACATTTTGTGGTTCATGATTAAAAAAATAAAACAGCCAATTGGGTAACTGAAAGTTTATTGCCTGGAATTTTTAAAGGCACAATAAATACCTTTGTCATTTTTTTAAATGATAAATGACTCACACTTGTATAGCGCCTTTCAGAGTCAGAGGACTCCAAAGTGCTTTACACTACAGTGTAAATCTCACACACACACACACGGTGGTGAGCTATATTGTAGCCACAGCTGCCCCGGGGTGGCTGGCGCCACCAATCCATCCAACCACCACCAGCAGGCAAGTTGGGTTGAGTGTCTTGCCCAAGGACACAACAGCAGAATTCTCTGTTCGGAGCCGGGATCAAACCTGCAACCTTCCGATTACTGAACAACCTGCTCTACCTGTTGAGCTACTGCTGCCCCAAGCAAGACTGGGTCACTCCCAAAAAAGCTTTTTCTTGCTGATAAACTGAAAACGAGTGTGCAATAGTGGTGTGGAGGGGTCAGACGAGTCGCGGTCAGAAAAGCGTTTTCTGAATGACGATCATATAAAGAATATTTACCTGGTTTCAATTTGTGCCGTTTTTACAGATCAGACCTTTTCTTTTAGACCAAGAAAAAAGCCCTTTTTAACCCTTATATAACCCTTACATTTTCTAAGGTTTTTGTCATTCGAGCACAAAAAAATGCACTAAGGTCATTCAAGTGTTCATTGAAAATAGATTTTTACAGTGTACTTCCCAGCTGCTTCAGCTGCAGAGTGTTAACACAGAATTTAAAGCTGCTTTCTGAGCAGCTTTGGCCAGAACAACCATGTTTTCACAAAGTGATGCAGCAGCGCTCTGAGAATGTGAGAGCATGAATAAAGCGTATGTCCAGTTGAAAATTAAGAGCAAAGATTTGTTTCAAGGACTGAAAATAAAATAATTGCTCAAATAAAGTTGTCAAATATTTGCTGAAGAAAAACTGAATAAAAGCTTCCCAGAATAGTGTAATCTAAATATTATCTATAATATTAGTTTTCTCTGTGCTGGTTGTTCTGAGAAAGCTCTAAAACATCTCTGCACCTTCAGCAGGACACTGTGTCTAAAACCATGTGACATTTCTCAACATGTGTTCATGCCAACGTAACATGTGAGCTTCACCACTCAGGGATAAATACGTTCAATGGGGTGGGGCAGGTTATAAGTAGATTGACTGAAACCCAGAAGGAACTGATCCTGTCAAGATGGACAAGATGATTGGAGCTTCCTGTTGGCTGTTACTGGTTCTGAGCGCTCAGCGGCACTCATCAGCACCCATGCGTGAGCCTTCCAACCCCTCATCTTCATCACTGAAATAATTTAAGCTCAGAAAAATCTAAAAGTGTGTTTGTTAGGATAAATGATTCCAAAAGCTGACAAATAATAAAAATAAAAAAACACTTTAAATTTTGTGTTTAGATGAGAGAATTAACAGAATCATTAAAACAACAAATATAAAATCAATAATTGTTGATTATTGCTACATGAATTTCAGGCTCAGATGAGTTGTATATAAAAGGTGAACACTTGCATTTAGTCTAATATCATTTGGATGTTTTAAGACGTCATGCCTTGACAAATTAACAGAAAGATCTCCTCTAATGTGTGTTGCAGCTGCTGAAGGTGTTCGTTCGTCTGGCGTGGAGGTTCCAGATACAGAAACAGTCTTTTCTCCTGCTGTGACGTCAGAAGAAGAAGCTTTAAATAACACAGGGATTGTTAAAGATGTGAGGATAAACTCTTTAGTAAGTGGAGACGTGGATTCAGGTTCTGATGTCCACATCCCAGTAAAACTTGAGATCGATGAGGTGGATCAGGTGGGACAAGTTGTGGGAGAAACAGCACAAAAGGATGTAGTTCCTGTGGACTCTGCTGGGGAAGCTTTAAATCCAGGAGACGAAGAAGCAGTCTTCATCCGTTTGTCTCACATCAATAAAACTTTGAAAGAAGAAACAGATGTCTCCAAAGCGCTGGAACAGGTCGATGCAGCTAGTGGATTAAGCCTGGTTGGTCGAGAAGAACAAGAAACTAAAGAAGGAAAAACAGGAAAACATGCAGAAGAAGAAGCATTGGACCTTATGATGCTAGAAGGCCCTAATACTGGTGAAGAAACTTCCTGGTGGGACAGAGACAGAGGACGACCTTGTTTTTGTAGAATCCGAGATAGAAGGAAACACGACGCCGGACAAGTCAGGTCAATTAGACCCAGAAGCTGCGGGTCCTGTGGAGCCGGAAACAGAAGGTTTCCTCCTTCCTCGTGTTTCTACAGAGGTTGGAGAAGAAGGTGAAGGCGAGGAAGACATTTTTCAGACAAACACCGTTGAAGGAGTTCGAGAAGAGGAGACAGACGAGGAGGATTTTGGGGCGGCAGCACATTTTACAGATTTAACAAACGCTGCTGTGTCTGCAGCAGTCAGCAGAAAGGCTGACCCTCCACTCAACATCCAATCAGAAGCTCCTGTTTCTTCAGTACAAGAGGCACCTGTAGGTTAGAACGAAAAGAAGCTCAAAAAACCTCCTCTCTATAAAAACGATGTTTAATTACGGATAAACGTGAATTTTCAGCTCCAGTCAACCGAGGAGCCGTACTCAGGGTGGCGCTCCTCACACTTACATCTCTCGTCGTTGTTGGATTTGTTGGGATGACCATATCCAAGAAACTTCGGTGAATGAACAGCAGCAGGTTTGGTTTCTAAATCAATTAGAAAATCAATTTTTCCTTCACGACTCCTCTCGCTGCAGTACGATGACGTAAAACTCTTTTGAAGTTAAAAAGCTCTTCGAGGATGTGGAATGATGGTGAGCAGAACAAGCTTCACTGATGGATCTCAGAATTTCTCACCAGCCAGAGATACCAACTTTTACGCCACTTGCCTGAGACTCAAGCCTGTTTCTCTGATGCAGTGAAAGAAAATCCCAGTGGCAACACAAAAGTGGCTGAAGTCAGAGGAGAAAAGTAACTTCTTTAAAAAAAATCTACATCTGTATGTGAACTACGGATGGGGCGTGGGTCAAATCCACTTATACAGTCATATACATGAAACAAGTTTCAAGTTGTTTACTAAAAACAGACATGATGTTTAGTAGTTTGTGTCTGAGAGTTTTCACCTGAGGCTCTGGTTTCTGTACCACCCTAACTCTGTTTATAAAATATACAGATATAGGGTGTAAAAAATATTGATGCACTGTAATATTGCAATAGTTCATGTTATGATACTGAATCAATAATTAAAAGCAGTGAGTTGGTTTTTATTTACCGTAAATCCTCTAATACAGGCCGGTATTCAATTAAAGGCCGGGTCTCCAATTTCGGCCGGTGTCGGCGGAGGTGAATAATGGCCGGTCTCTTATTGTGACCGGGTGGAATGTGGTAACAAGCAAGTACGGGGGGCGGTTGTGTCATCGTCTCACTTTTGATTTGCCAGTGATAGACTGCGAGGGTAACTTTAACCGTGCAGAGACGAAGAGGAGGCGAAAATTTCATATCAAGTTCAAAGAGAACGTGCTGATTATGCTGCAGAACACTGGGGAGCAATAGCAGGGGTTGTATGAACTAGTCACTAGTCGACTTTACCGCTCTATAGTGACATTTTATGCCTGTCATCGACTAGTCGCTGTCACGTGATAATGACCGGCTAGATGCAGCCCTCGGAAAAGACAGCAGCCTGCTGTCAGCAGGTGACAAGCTCCTGCGCATCGGGGGGGGGGGGGGGGCAACACGCTGTGCCAGAGCGTCGGTACTGACACGCGATCGTTCATGTCGGTTCATTTCCTTTAATGTTTTCTGTCTTTTATTTGCGCCTGATGTGTTTCGCTGCAGTGGAGCGGGGCACATCACCTTGTCCTCCGATGCACTGATCACTGATGCGGCCGCCAAGCAGGGAGCGCTCCGCTGTTTTCGCGGCCGGTAGATCTGCCTCCTGAGCACAGCCACAGTAACAATCAGGTGTCGCCACCTCAAAAACTGATTTAACACGCGATCGTTCATGTCAGTTCATTTCCTTTAATGTTTTCTGTCTTTTATTTGTGCCTGATGCGTTTCGCTGCATGCTGTGGAGCGGGGCGCTGCGCGCATCACCTTGTCCTCCGATGCACTGATCACTGATGCGGCCGCCAAGCAGCGAGCACTCCGCTGTTTTTGCGGTCGGTAGATCTTTTAGAACTGCAGTTCAAAGGTAACTCATAAGGTGAATATATATGAACCCAGGTAGCAGTTTCTCTTTAGGATTGAGAGGAGATGCAGGAATATAATAAACAGGCAGGACAGAAAAATAGTCAAATAAAAACAAGTTAGTTTTTGTACCTGCTGGTTGCAACAAACATACACCATTGAAGGTAATCAGAAGTGAGGAACAGAAAATGAAATAATTATTTTAATGTTTAGAGCAGCAGGAACTCCGAGAGGCTGCAGGCGCATCAGTGAGTTTGCGGCCGCTGCGCAGGGGGAGGGGGGGAGGAGGGGGGAGAGGGCTGAAGCAGAAAACACCGTTGTTAAAAGAAATGTGTTTAACTTTGAAAATGTGGGCGCAATTTTAATTGTCAAAAACTCCAGCGAACCATTAGTTCATTTTGCTCAAATAGAAATAGAGGCCTGCCTCTAATACTGGCCCTCCTTCCAATAAAGGCCTGGAGCTTGATGAGCTTGAGTCAAATACAGGCCCGGGCCTGTATTAGAGGATTTACGGTATTTTATTTGTGTGGGGCAATTCACACTCCGACTGCTAGGTGGCAGCAGTTTTTACAGCCTTTATTGAGGTGGAGCAACGAGATCCTGCAATAACACGGGTGGATCATATCGTCTCCCTTGTATTGTCACACACATAACATATCATTTTCTCTGTATGGTGATATTTATCGTCCATCCATTCTAAACAGCTGTCCCGCACCATATTACACATCACATAAACCAGTTTAGAGTTGCAACGACCTTTTGAAAAATGCTGTTTATGATTTTAATGTCAGAGTTCTGAGGAAAAAAAGTCAGAACTCTGACATTAAAATGGATTAACTTTGTTCTTTCCCATAGATATTTATTAGAGATGTTTTGTATGTGAAAAACCACTATCTTCGTTCTTTATCAAGTTTGAAGAAAAATACAACTGTTTTATTTATTTCTTTTTCTAAGAATTGATTATGTAAAAAATATAAATAAATGAAAATCATGAATGTACTTTTTCATTTTCTGTTGAGGAATATCAATAAAACTATCCACTGAAAACCTGAAAAACTACTGCAACCTGCATTTTTAAAATAATATCTATATATAAAAGCATTAGTGAGATTTTTTAATTAATCATTTATCGCAAAAGTTACTCAGAGTCGTTCTGAAAGGTCTAAAGAGCCACATGTGGCTCCAGAGCCACAGGTTGCAGACCCCTGCTGAACAGTTTTATTTATTTATTTGTTTAGTTGATGTCTGCTTGGTTTAATTTGGTTATGTTTAGTTTAGATGAAATAAAATAGACAATGTACATAATGTCATTAATAAAAATAACTGTAAATAATTGTCATAATTTTAAACAGGTCATAATGTCTGGTGTCATCGTTTGTCTGACGACTGTTTTGCCAGAACTAAAAATTTACATTTGAACACACTTCACAGTGGTTAGTTACGGTGATCCAAAAGCACATTGTGTACATCTCTGATGGAACATGCTCCACATGTTGAGCTGCACATGCTGTCAAAGAGCAGGCAGACATATCGCTTTACATGTTCAGTCCTGCAGTGAGACAGTGAGGTCTCAGACCGTATCCCTCTCACTGACATGCTGCAACACCTGCTCACCCTGCACACCAAGCAGTTTCAGGATGGTGCACCGTGTTCTGGACAATGTCTCAAACTATTTCCTCTGCACTAGTCATTTACAGCAGCACACTAAGGTGGTTTTAATTTACACACTAGTGTGTGAGTGTGAAATAAAAGTGACTTTACAATTGTCTTTTCTATCTTGTCTATAAGTTTCATGACTCTTTCTATTGCCTTTATATTGTTTTGAAGCTTTAACTCAGATATTTAGAGGGGTTCCTTTATTCACAAAGGAATGATGGTCAGAACAAACAAATATACATTAAAGAGACACTATGCTAATTTTTCATGTATTTACATCATTCTTTAACCCTCCCACTGTCCTAATGGGCGTGACCCCACGAGGAAAGTTGACCATTAAACAGGGTTGATGGTTTATCCCTTGGGTCCATGTGGCAGGGGAGAGGAGTGAGCACCACCTCACTCCTGACCTCAAGGGATAAACAACCATCAATCCTGCTCAATGGTCAACCTTTCTCGCGGGGTCACCCAACAAGGAGATAGGTTTTGCTTTTGGTTCTACAGTAAATGGACACTATGGGGTGCTAAAAGCAAGCCAAAACTGCCTAGTCTCCCTTTAAGAAGCTTTAGTAACACACACACACACACACACACACACACACACACACACACACACACACACACACACACACACACACACACACACACACACACACACACATCCTCATAACCATCAACATTATACTAAAAAGAAGGAGAAGGGATTAGAAGAAAAAAAAACAAATGATTAAATCAGGGATGCACCGATGTGAAAATGTGGGCCGATATCTGATATTAATATCCAGACGTGTGACCAAGTCACTGCTTTGCAAGTCACAAGTCTTTCCAGTCAAGTCTCGAGTCAAGTCCAAGTCAAAGACAACCAAGTCCAAGTCGAGTCCAAAGTCAATGAATTGGAAGTCCAAGTCAAGTCCAAGTTCTTAACTTTGAATGTTCAAGTCATAATCAAGTCAGCTGTCAAACTTCAATTTAATGACAATGTTAATAAATAAATTCCAGAAATAAAGCTTCTCAAAGCATCATTTATTTGCTCAAACAAGCAGAAAGTGCAACTGAACTTGATTATAAACGATGTGCTGCTGCATTTAGCAGAACAAGATCAAACCCAGAACGAAGAATGATTCGTGATTTTTGTACATGTCATGCCACTTTTGTGCTAAAATATCAAATATGCTCAAGTCATCAAGTCAACAGATGCAAGTCGATTCAAGTTGCAAGTCATTGGCATTCAAGTCGGAGTCAAGTCATAAGTCTTTATAGTGTAAAGGGTAAATTTACATCTATTTAATGAACCATAAGACATGAGATTCCATAGTAAATATTAAATCAATCTTACGGATCTTTGGGTACTTTTAACCAGAAGATTGGAACTTTTTATTGCAGGGATTATGTATATAACACTTCGTATTAACTTAGAGACAACAGAAGAGAGAGTCACCTTTAAAACATTTGAGAAAATTTATTTCTAAACAATTTTAAACAAGACTAACTCTAAATTCTAAGTGAATGGATGGATCTTGGTGTGAATGAGACGTGAGATGAATAGTGTATGTGTGAGTAATGTTGTAATCAGAACTCTCGTATCCGGAGAAGCACGTCTGAGTGATGAAGTGATGTTTTGCTCTTAAGCTATGATCGGAGTTTCATAAACACAGAAAACGCCATTTGGTCGCTCCACACATGCCCTTCAGGATAAGACCTCCGTACAGATCCAGAATGCCAGGTCCTCTGACCCCCTTTTCGGTACCGGAGTTGATGAAACAGTGTCAGCAGTACGACAGACTAGTCTTTGGATTGTCTCCAGGTAAAAAGCGACAGTTGGTTGACAGCATCAGATGGACCCGGAGGCTCAGTGAGTTCAGCTTTTATTCTGAAAGGAACCGTTGCTTGGTTGATTAAGTGCAACAGATTTTATCCAGCTTGTTGGTTCTTTGCTTAAAAAGGAAGTGCGGGTGGCCGGTCCGATACTTTTCTTAGAATGCAGTGAACTGATCTAAGATGGCGTGGGACTAGTTTTATTAATCTTGATGTTTTGATTTATGGTCAAATCAAAGTTGGGCAGATTTATATACACCACAGAGACTATGCCACGCTTCAGAAAGGAAGGTTCCGATTGGATGGGTAAAAGCAATGTGTTATGCGTTTACATTACGTGGATCAAGATGTCTAGATTAAAGTCATATTACTTATTAAACTTACTAATCATAACATTGTCATTTCACAGATTGGTCAACCTCTTATTATTGACTAACACTTTGTTTAATTAGCTTTATGAAAAATAGAGTTCTTTGATTTATTAAAAAGAAAGAGTCCTTTGTCTTCATTCTTCTCTTGGGCTGGAAAGGAAGCAGTTTAGAAGCAAATGCATGATACATGATTGAACAATATCTCATGCAGATTAGTTCCTGCTGAGGAGAGGGGGAAATGACTTTTGGTGGAAAACAGTCATTTCATTCCGTTACATATCCCCCCTTTTCAATGGTACAGTGGTCCGTACAGAGACCACCTGGCGTTGAACAAACCAGAGTCCTAAAGGGACTCTGACGATAGGGGAAGGTGCAGTTCCCCAGGAAGAGGCCAAAAGTGGTGAGGTACGAACCCCACTCCGAAGAACAGTCTTGCTTAATCCCTCTTAATCCCTCGGGAAGCACACAAGTCAGCAGATTATCAAGATATCCCAGTGGAAGTAATAATTTGAAGCAGGAGCAAAACTTTATATTTCCACGGGCAGGGAATACTTCCAAAATAGCATATTGACCTTTGTAATTGAACTTATTGTGATCCAGTGCAGGAAAGAGCAGCAGGTAGGTCAGGTCCCAGCGAGTGAAGTATCCCAGCAATCATGCCAGACTCCACAAACGTCCAGGTCCTACGAGCCGGAACACCAATCAGGAAGAGTAGAATCCGATGACGAATCATAGGTCCACCCCCAGGAAGCGAGGATCATCGACGAAACTCAGCAGAGGAGAGAGAGCACAGCACAGGGCACTTCAATGTAGACACAACAAGATGGCATCTAATGCAAATTAATAACCAAAAAGAAACCTAGCACTGTGAGTACCTGCATGTATTATGTGTAGCAATTACGTGAATTAGCGTTTTAAGTGAAGAAATGGATGCAATACACTACGTGTACTGGAAAAAGTGGTGCAAAAAGAATAAAATTTATAAAACCCTATACTGCGTATGGGAGAAATCACTGCACTAAGTAAAAATGTTATCAAAATGAAGGGCAAAAATGGTTGTAGCCCATAATGGTGAATTAACAAAGTGAATCATAAAGTTTTCAAAACTTAATCACTGTAGTATAATTCTATAAAAAGATAGATATATGAGTGTCAAAGAGCACTAAAATGTAAATCAGTGAAGTTAGTAATCAACCTACATGTGAATGTACCCATAAGGAATTACGATTAGTGAAAATAAAAACAAATTTGGATAAAAGTAATTTGTGGACTAAACCCCTCTACTGTTAACCACCTGATTGCCTGACTTCAGGAACCCACAGCATGGCCATCTCAAATCACCCAAGTCTGCACGTCATGTATAAACAGGAGAGACAACCATGCACACACACAAACATAGACAAACATGTGTAACTCGAGACAGAGAACTATGGAGCCGACGAGTCTGGCAATAGAAATCACTCCACCTTCGACGTTCTATCTAAAGGCGCAGGAGGTGCAGGAGGAGGAGCAGGACCGGCTGGCTCAGGCGGAGGCACAAGGGCAGCCGGTGCTTCACGAACCGGTGCGATCATTCCGTTACAATAGATTTTATCAAGTCAAGTCAGAAGTCATTAAAATAATGACTCGAGTACACACCTATGTTAATATTGCTGTTATACCTGCTAACCAATATTTACCGAATTTACATTGATGAATGTAAGAAAATATCAATACACTGAAATATTGTAATATTTTGTGTAATGATACTGAATCAACATTTAAAAGCTGACAATACAATTTTATTGGAAATTCACACACCGATCTTTGTATACCGCTTTTGTGTGGTGCAGTTCAAACCCTGACTGCTAGGTGGCAGCAGTTTTTACCACTTCACTCTTGACAGTGAAACAAAATCTTGCGATAACACTTTTCATTTCATTTCATTCATCTGGCCTGAGTTTTTCATTTAAGTTCAGTCAAGAAATGGCTTTTGGTATCACAAGATATTGTATATTATGAAATATGTCACATTGCCAGATTGTTGCCAATAAACACCCAAAATATGAAAATCACCCCCATTCCTTCTAAAATTGATACATAAATGGGTACTAGATGGAAAATATATTGTTTGTAAATACTGGCCCAGTTTCAAATATTGGACCGATACCAATATGCAAAAAAACGGCATTGGCCGATACTGATATTGATGCTGACATATCATGCATCCTTAGATTAAATAGATTTTCTTTGTGTTGGAATGTTTATTTATGAATTTTATTTTTCATTTAGAATTAAATATATTTATGGCAGAAGCACGAATCGCTAACAGCATTAAAAGGAGAAAAGCTGTATAATGTAATCAGATTATTCTTTCATTGAATAGTAATAAGAGCAAAGCATCGTAATATATAAAACCAGCACTCTAATACAAAGAAAACTGGTTTCATCCTGCTGAAAACACGTTTGAATTAGACATGGGAATAATTAGTATTTCTGTGAGTAACCTGTGTTTAAATCTGCATCAGAATCACAACAAATGATTCTGGGGTTGTCTGTTTGAGGTTGAAGGGCGCCCTCTGGTGGCTACAGACGCAAACTGGAAATATTTCATGCTGAGGAAAGTCTAAATATGTGTGGCAGAATTTAAATGAACTGTTAGTTTATTAGTGCATTTAAATAAATGATGTATTTTCATAGGAGAGGGGTTTAAATTTTTACCTGAATACATTCAAGCCAGTTCTGCAAATTAAACTGACTTTAATTTAAGGTTTTTCACATTCAGATATCATGGAAGAAAATCTCAGTGAATTACAGATTTAACTGAACCTTTGGTTAAAGGTGTTTATTTAGATGCAATAGATCTGATCCCATACCCCATCCAAACTGTTGCTGTGAACCCACGACACCAGGCTTCAGTGCAAGTACAGCCTGATGTTCCAAAAATATAATTTGCAGGTAAAGAACTGTGAATGAACTGGAAAACTGAGCCATGGCCAGCTGAGGCAGCTGATCTTAGTCCAGTCAAACTGAATAACGAGAAAAAGACCCACAAACAACCCATTGCAGTAAAGCAGGCAAACTATCACCAAGAATGTATCTTCTGTAGTCAGATTCCATATTTAAAAAGAGCTGGTCTGAAGGACAGCACAAAGGCAATCATCATGGCTGCACAGGAACAGGCCCTAAACACCAGAGCAACAGAGGTCAAGATCTACCACACCAGATAAGGTGTAGGCTATGCAAAGAGGCCCCTGAGACAATCCACCACATAACTGCAGGGTGTAAGATGCTGGCAGGGAAATCATACATGGAATGCCACAACCAAGTGGCTAACATTGTGTAGAGGAACATCTGTGCAGATTATGGACTGGAAGCCCCAAGGTCAAAATGGGTAACACCCCCTAAGGTGGATGAGAACGAGAAAGCCAAGCTCCTGTGGGTCTTCCAGATCCAGACTGAAAAAATGGTGATGCAAACCAACTGGACATTGTAGTGGTGGACAAACAACAGAGGACAGCCGTTGTGGTTGATGTGGCAATACCAAGTGATGGCAACATCAGGAAAAAAGGAACACGAGAAACTAAAGAAGTACCAGGGCCTCAAAGAAGAACTTGAGAAAGCCTGGAGAGTGAAGACATCAGTGGTGCTCATATGGTCATGGGGGCACAGTAACCCCCAAAATGGAGGAGTGGCTAAAGCAGATCCCAGGAAAAACATCAGACATCTCAGTCCAGAAAAGTGAAGTTCTAGCTAAGATACTGCACAGAACCCTCAAGCTCGGGGTTACAAGACACCCTTGGAATTTGATTGCCACTCCAGTTGCCACCCCACTGAGTACCAATTAACTTCATTTTACATTGTTCACAAAAGACTATAGGGCTTATCAATTGTAAAACAAGCTGTTCCAGCTTGCACCATTAATGTTGGTTTCTGGTACCAGGCCTACAGAAAATTTCCATATTACTGTTATTATTCTGTTTTTATTTTTATTTTTTCATATTGATATAAATAATATTTAGAGTTCTGGTCCTAACTCCACTCCAGTTGGTGACGGTAATGCACCAAGAAGTGGCTGCCAACCACCACAAAACAGCTCAAAAGAGAAGAAGGCCTACAAGTCAAGTATTCTTTATTCTGGACTCTTAGTCCAATTTACAGAAGTAGAAAAACATTGTTGGTAAGATAAAAAGAAATGAGCACAATATGACACGCCAAAGAGACAAAATAATAATGAAAACAAGAACAAGAGACAATAAACAATACATGCAATGTTTATGAAGAAGGGAGAAAAAATGGACATGGCACAGAGTGGGGCTTTGAAATTCACTGGTATGCAAAAGATGAATGATCTCACCCCCAGACCCCCCCCCCCCCCCCCCCACCCACCCACCAACACACACACACACCATAAGTTTTGGTGCCACCCAAGCATTAACAGGTGCCCACCTGGGCCACCCCATTTTAAAAAGCTTGGACACGCCAATGATTAAAACAAAGTTTTTTTCTTAGACGCGTATCTCCAGACCCTTAAAATGTACTTACAAGTAGTTTTTATTCAACTTGACTGAGTCAGTATATAAATATTTTAAATACATTTTTTAAAGCCAGATTTTAGTCAAAATAATAAACTAAAGTTTATTAAGAGAAATTTTTACAAATCCACGCATACTAAATTAGCGCCATCTCGCCTTGGGGGCAGATCATTTTGCGCTAAAACATCAAATCAATCAGGACTTTGCGCCTGCTTTTAGCTATTCATGGTGCACAGATGGCTCCATCCTGCAGGCCCTTTATCTGACTCTTAATTGGCCCGGGCGGGTTCAGCTGCGGTGCGGACCGGACCCTGGGAGCGACGGAGAAACCCTTTGTCTCCCCAGAAAAGCCATCTCACTTTGGGCTTTTACTGCCCCGTCGCTGCCTCTCCTCCAACTACACCATCCGAGTTCCCGAAAAGGCTGAAGCCTCCCTCCATCCAGCCGCCATTTTCAGCAGACTGAGACCAGGTAGACCGTAAAACCCACAAGTTCCCGGTGAGGAAAGAGCAGGTAAGTGCGCCTGAGAGGATCCTGGATCAAATAAAAACCAAACCACCTCGCCGGAGGGGGAAGAAACGCTCCAACGCCAGCGTAGACTCCGGGCAGCATCGGGGGAGAGAAAGGGGCGTTTTGCACAGGAGGGAACAATAAACTGCATCCTCGAGGCGATGCTGCTACATCTCTCCTCTCTCCGGATTTCTCAACTTTTCTTTTCGTTTACGAGACAAAATCTGGTTTCAAATTCGCTTTTTGGCGTCCCGGCTGAAATCTGTCGCTGCTCGTTGATTGAAGTTTAGCTGCAGGGGTTTTAAAAACCTCTGATCTCAAGTGCTGAAACAGGAAATAATAATAATCATAATCATAATAATATAATAATAATAATAATAATATGAATTAACAAACATGATTAAAAAGTCGGTGCACTTCATCCCTTATCTATAGGGAAGCTTTTATTATTAAATAAAAAAGAAGAGTTGTCTCAGATCTGTGAGTGGTCATTATGTAAATCGGGAGTGTTTAGGGTCAGAGTGTCAGCTGTGGAGCCATGTGGGACTAGAGAGAGAGAGAGAGAGAGAGCTGCCATGTGGGACTAGTGGGACTAGAGAGAGAGAGAGAGTGGGACTAGAGAGAGAGAGAGAGAGAGAGAGAGAGAGAGAGAGAGAGAGAGAGAGAGAGAGAGAGAGAGAGAGAGAGAGAGAGAGAGAGAGAGAGAGAGAGAGAGAGAGAGAGAGAGAGAGAGAGAGAGAGAGAGAGAGAGAGAGAGAGAGAGAGAGAGAGAGAGAGAGAGAGAGAGAGAGAGAGAGAGAGAGAGAGAGAGAGAGAGAGAGAGAGAGCTGCCATGTGGGACTAGAGAGAGAGTGGGACTAGAGAGAGAGAGAGAGAGAGAGAGAGAGAGAGAGAGAGAGAGAGAGAGAGAGTGGGACTAGAGAGAGAGAGAGAGAGAGAGAGAGAGAGAGAGAGAGAGAGAGTGGGACTAGAGAGAGAGAGAGAGAGAGAGAGAGAGAGAGAGAGAGTTCCCACAAGTGGCCTCTAAACCAGGAGGAGAGCAGCTGATGGGTAAACAGGTGATCACAGGAGATTATATCATATCTTATTTTACAAAGCAAATGTAAAGATTTGTTAATTCCTCCTCCTGTGGAGAGAATATTTTACCAGCAGCAGCAACTTTCCATGCAAAAGTTTAAAACTGGACTTCTGTTGACGAATGATGGAGCTCTAGATGTTTTGGTCACATGTTAGGAGCATTGTCCTGTGCAATCCCACACTAAATGCTGTGTGATTAGTTAGAGCTCTGAGTATGTGAAGCAGGTCGCTCTCGGCTACAAACAAGTCCATTTTAACCTGAATAGCTGTGAAATTCACTGAGTTACACCTGAGTTGGTGTTTGCTAATGCTGATCAGCTGTGGCAGCCATCTTAAATCAGGAGGAGTTCAAAAGTGTATTAGTTGTAGTTGTACATCCAACAATGACGCTCTAAAAGTTTCATTCTGATCCATTTTGTGGTTCGTGAGAAATTTCACCATGTATTGTAAGTAAAATAAATATGAAATCAGTCCAATTTGATCTTTATCAATTCTGAATTGAATTCTGGTCTAGAAGTTTCTCTGAAAAGATGTTGCTGCGTGCACATTTAACTCCCGTTGAAACACGTGACTCAGGATTTTACTCAGAACCGTTATATAAATGAACCCAGTGTGGCTTTTATTCAGTGTTTCAGTTGATGCTAAACAGAAAACTATAAAGTTCATGAGAAGCTTGAGTGTGGCTTTACTGCTGTTGAGATGGAGAACATTTATCTTAAGACTTATTTTGCTTTCAGCTCTTCTTGATGCCCTTTGTGATGTAAACGTGCACTTAAGTGCAGATTTTAAACAAGTACTCTCTTTTTTTCCCTACCTTAACATAATTTAGAGAACATCATGGACGTTAATGGAGGGATGGCAGAGTGCCTGGATGAAATTCCAGCTCACGTGTGGAAAGGTTTGCCTGATCACTTGAACCTTGGGCCCTCGGCGGTAAATCAAAGACGCATCGGTGAGTCTTTCAGCTTCATAACTGCAACTTGACCAGCACCTGGACAGACTGGCAATAGGCAGATTTTTATTTGCATGAGGTTACATAGCCACAACTAACTTCCTGCAGTAGCTGGCTGGCGAGAAGAGCGTAAATACTAAATGATGACAATCATTGCCTGAAAATTGAAGAGGAACTAGTAAAAAACCCTACTCATTTATGACAAGCTAGCAGCGCTTCATCTATTGCTGTTTCTTTAAATTAATATGCCACTATTCTCTTTAAATAATGTCAGATTGGTAACATGATTGTGGACATACGTTATTCAATAATCTATAGATTTATATTAAAACAGGGGTGGAGTTGGTTTAAATGCACCATTTTCATTTGAGCCAAGCTAACTTTATTCATGGTGCTTTACAATTTAGACTGACACTGACCAAAGTGCTGGATACAAATACAACCAAGGACAAAAGGATAAAATACAATAAAAAAATTATTATAAATGCAGAGTTAAACGAGTAAAAGGTGCTAAAATTGAACAAAACTCAACACTTTTAGGTTAAAAGCCTAAGAAAAGGCAGTTTATTCTTTAAAGATGTGGATTACTGAAACACATTTTTTAATGATTTTTTTCCCCTGATTATAATCGGTCATGCAGGGCGAACATGAATATAGTCTCCTATTTTAGCTTCTGATAGAAAATAGATGGTGAAACTCTAGGATTTGAAAATCCTAACAGATCTATGTCACACTTAACATTCATGGACTCGCCCATCTTGACTCATGACAGGGGAGGCTGTTGCAGGGAACATCTCAGTTAGTAGAAGCTAACTCTTAGCATTAGCAACTCCACCACACAGCAGAACTCCTTCAGGCTCAAGTTATTTGTGGAGATACAACATCAGTAGCCCTTTTTACAAGACACACTATGCCAGCAAATTGGCTTAATGATGTGTCTTATGAACGCTCCATGCCAGCATGGCGTTGTGCAGGGGCGGATTTAGGATTGAAGATCCGGGGCTTAACACACACACACACACGTGACACACACTAGTCAACATCATATATGTCTTGTACCACATAATTTTTAATCTGAAGCTATATATTAAGCATATTCAGGGCAGAGTATTGTTCCTGTTAGTGTTTAGTGTGAGATGATAGTAAATATTCCCTTTCTTTCTCCAACAACTTTACCTGATAGTAAGCTAACTTTAGGCAAACCAGCAGCACAACAAATATTTTAGAATAAGACTCACAAACCCGAGTCAACACCAGTCTCATCAAAGCTGGGGTTCTGTTGTTGTACTTTTTGTCTAAAAAACGTCCTTATGTCCATCTTCACTCATGCGTTTCAGGCAGAGAGTGTAGAAGAAGCCGGCTGCTGAAGGGCTTCTTCAGTGGTGGAGGCTCAGGCAGGCTGTATACAAACTACTGCCAGCTGCTCCCTCTCTGTTGGACTTTGGTACTGCATGTTACTTCCACGATTTAGATCCGGGGCTTTTCATAAAACATCCGGGGCTTCAGCCCAAGTAGCCGGGCCTAACGCCGCCCCTGGCATTGTGCAAAATTTGCGGCATTCATTCTGCCTCGCTTGGTAGTAATATTGCGGTAATGGTCTGCCTTATAAACGGCTATTGCGCCATGGCACAACAGAGGGAGTTGTCATGATGACACGAGGAGGCCTGTAAATATATTGAAAAAGAAAGTAAACGCGGGCCGTAAGTTTTGATTTTGAACAAAATCAGCTGAGACGGCAAACTGGAGCAGCGCACCGCTGCACGAACTGTTAGATCTGAAGCTCAGCTCATCAGAGACTGCACAGGGACTGATGAGGACAGACACCTTTAGGAGCGGCTTGTTAAAAACAAACTTAACGATCGCGGCCTCAATCCCAATAAAAAGCAAGTTATGTTCAAGATAAACAGAAGTCCGCGGCATCGCAGAGACCGCCCCCACACCCCCTTAATGCCCGGTCAAACCACTTATAAACGGCCTAAGGCTCCCTGATGCCTCCGCAGCATTACGGCAAATTGACTGCCTCGTTTTCTAAAAACAACTAATGTTGCAGAGCAAACTGAGTCAGTGAGTTGTGTTGCCGTTATCCAATCCAAGGAGAGATGACCAGAAAACAAAATTTCAAATCAAAATTCATTTGAAGCTACTTTTTCCTACAGCTGAATTGCACTTCCTGAAACAGGTGCGTCTGAACACCCCCCACCCCCCGTGCACGCACACTGTATTGTATCAGTTAAACGAGTGAACCACATCTTTAAAAATGAATTTAAAGTTTCCAGCGAGGGGGCCTTAGGCCTGTTTCCACTATCTGGCCTTTCAGGTCATGTACCAGACCTTCGTAGCATTTGCGTGCCTCCATTTCACCGGACTGGCCCAAAAGGACTATACTCCTGGGGTCTCATTTATCAAGCTTGCTTACGCACAAAACGGGATCAGAAAACTGCGTACGCAAGTTTCCACGCAAACTTTGGGATTTATGAAAGATAACTTAGCAAAAAAATGTGCGCAACGTTGAGTTGACTAAGGACCTGGCTTACGCACATTTTGGACATGGAGAGCACCTGCAGTGCTGCTGCTGAGAAGGATAAAATTATGACATCCTGCAGCATTATCACTTGTACTGCTTAATTTTCACACAGAACAAGACCCCCCACACATGGCACACACACACACGCGCGCACACTCACACACACGTGCACGCACACGCACACACACACACACACACACACATACACACACACACACACACACACACACACACACACACACACACACACACACACACACACACACACACACACACACAGAGCCTGAAGCGCAGAATACGGAATGCAGAATATCAGCAGGGGGCAGATTGAGACAGAATGTCATGCGTCTGTGACAGTCTGTGTCCTGTCACTGTGACCCGACTGATCATAGGCCCTGGCTACTTGGACAAGGGAGATCTCCATTTGGGTGACTGGTTAGTGCATATGACTGTCACCCAGGAGTCTGGGGATTGAATCCTGAACAGATCATTATTTTTTATATCCGCCACAGATCTCTCTGAAGAATTCACAACATTGACGGCTTCAGCAACGCTGTGCCACTCTGTGGATTTTCTCTTATTTGTTTAGCAAAAGCACTTCCTTTCATTTCTCCACCTCCCCCACAAGTACCTCAATTTCTGCTTCTGTGAAATTGATCTGCCTTGATCTACGGTCGCCATCGTCATTGGCGGAGTGCTGCAACAGCCGGCTTATGTATATGCATGAGATCCACAAGGCACTTTGCATTCACTATTTATGGCAGTAAGTGGGCGTGGTGAGGGCGGGATGTGACTAAAAAGCAGCTGAGAAACATTCTCGTTAGTCTCTGATTTATGAAGGAGAGGTTGCGTGCAGTTGTGCGTACTCCATGTTTTTACGTCACAAACCTACTTGGCGTAAGTACATTTTTTTTGCTGAGCTTAAGTACGGTTTTAGTAAGGATTCTACACAATGTTTGATAAATGAGACCCCTGGCCATTTCATGACCTGGGGTATGTACTCGTAAAGGCCCGGCAGAGTTGCTGGGCCAAACTTGTGGTTAACTCATGCTAATTTGCTTTAACTCTGTACGAAAATTTGATCAGCAGATGTCGCCAAGCAGCTGATATTTGTAAAACTTTAGAGTTTCTTGTGACCCCTCTGAATAAATGAAATTACAGCGTACTTAATTCATTTTTCACATGGGTTTGGATAGATTTTACACCTACTAAATCAAGTGATCTACAAGCAAACTATGATAAGTATTTACTCAGATTATGTTTGATTAAAATTTGTTTGTTGATCTGAAACATCTACCACAAAGAAAGCAAAAACAGGGTGAATATTAGGGATGTATGAAAATATCAATATGGGAATAATTTTTCCTGCAGTATTATATCGGTATTCAAAAGCTGCGTGTCGAAATTTTGGAAGAATTTACATGCAAACATTTGTGTATTTTCTTTTCTTTTGGTGCAATTCAAACATAGACCACTAGTTGGCAGCAGTGTGCAATGGGTTTTGTTTCCACCATTAAAATGTAAATCCCTCCATTATGGTTCAGATACCTCATGCTACGTATCAGTTTGGACTGAATTTTCCTACAATAAATTTAGTCTAAAAAATTGCTAACATCGTCTGGCTGAATGTATCGCAATATATCGTGATATATCGTATTGTGATACGTATCGTATCGCCATAATTTCACTAATACACATTCCTAGTAAATATGTAAAGATAATACTTTTCCACAACATAGTACATTTTTCTTTGAATCATAATTTATAATTACAATTTTATAAAAATGATATTTCTAAATATTTTTAATAATATTAATAATAATAAGCTGACAAATCCCCCCCCCCCCCCTTTTTCAATATTTCTGCTAAATGAGTTGCATGTGAATTATTCATGAATGCAATTTTTATCTTTCTTTTTGCTTTGTTATTAGGTGTCTGGGCCACAAAGGTCATCTCAAAAGGGAAACGTTTTGGTCCATTTGCTGGAGAGAAGAAGAAAAGGTCTCAGGTGACCAGTAATGTTTACATGTGGGAGGTATGTTGTGCAGACACGTTTTTATTTTTAGTCATTTTTGGATTCTGTTGGTAAAGATGAAGAAAGAAGGTTTCTAGTTTCATTCTCATGTTTCAGCAAGCTTTAATTCTATGAATGGATGATCACGTTAAACAGCAGCCGTGAATATGTGCTTTCTTTGTGCTGCAGGTGAAAAGCGAAACACTGCACAGGTTAACTAGTGTCTACAGTTCAAAAGACCTAATAAATCAACTCATCTGTGATAAGACAACTAAACTGAATCTTGCAGACTTTAAAACCGTTGGTGTTTCGCTGTTGTCTATACGCTGCAGGTTTATTTCCCAGCTAGGGGATGGATGTGCATTGATGCCACAGACCCCATGAAGGGGAACTGGCTCCGATATGTGAACTGGGCTCGTTCCAGTGAAGAACAGAATCTTTTCCCCCTGGAGATCAACAGAGCCATTTATTACAAAGTCCTGAGGGTGAGTTAAAGATTCATTCGTGTCAGCAGGCTGCATGCTTTACAGTGATTGTGTTAATAAATCAAGTTGTCTGGGTTGGTTGTTCTGAAAAGATAACTTTCTGACTACCCTTTAGTGAAAACACTGTAAATGCCTTTTTTCCTTACAGGAATGAGAGGTTTGTATAGTAGTACAAAAATCCTTGTTCAGCTCTCGCAAAATATATAAAATTATTGATCATCATTAAGTTAATTATCTTTATTTCTTAGAACATGCAGCTACACATATTAGCTGTAAAATATTAGAAATAATAGTTAATAAATGAGCACCTAAATGTATCATAATGGGTGTACAAAATGTATTGAATCCTCAGTTAAACGTTGATGTGCTAATATCACTTTTAAATAAATACAATTTTGGTACATTTCACAATTTCTGTAGGGTGGGTTTCACCTTAAATTGGCATTTGTATTGAAAGCAAAAAGCAACGCAAGAGTTACAAAAGACAAAACTAAACTGAGCACCCTCTAGTGGCTGGCTGCAGTATAAATGTTAAATCCTGCCCCTTCCATGGGCTGCATGTGGTGGCGCAGTTGTTGGCACTGTTGCCTCGCAGCAAGAAGGTTGCAGGTTCAGAACTCGGCTGTAGCCTTTCTGCGTGGAGTTGCACGTTCTCCCCATGCATGCGTGGGCTTCCTCCGGGTACTCCGGTTTCCCCTACAAATCACAACATGCCCTACAAGTTAAAAATTGTACGTCGCTTTGGATAAAAGCGTCTGCTAAATAAATATACATAAAAGTAACTTCATCCTGATTAAAGTATAAAATATCCCACATCAACACTTTTTCCTTCAGTTTTTTTCTGAATCTTATTTTTTTCATGTCCTTTTACTACTGCTATTATTAGTTATCCATTGCCTAGAACACACACACACACACACACACACACACACACACACACACACACACACACACACACACACACACACACACACACACACACACACACACACACACACACACACACATTTATGCAACCACAGACATTTTTGGATACATGCTGCTTTTTTTCTGTGTATCGTGTGAACTGCCAAAATCATGTGATGTTGCAGTTCTCCAGTGATTTTGTGACCTAGTGGGAACAGCTGCTTGGAATGTTTTCACTGACAATTGGATCTGAAACGCTCCTGGTGGGAAGGTACTCTTTACTTAGCTCACAAAAAGCGCCAATAGCGTTACGCACCGCGTACGCGTCTGGTGGAGAGGCTGGGCTTTTCTAGAAATTCTGTCTCTCATGTTAATTTTTCAGGTTTCTTAACTTGATTTCTCTTGACTCTGCTGTTTTTTTTTTGTTCTCCACTTTCCTATTTTTATGCGCGCACATTTTTTAATACCCAGAATGGTAGTAGAACATTTGCTTTGGTTTAAAACTAATATTGTACATTAAAGTGCCCTACCATCACAGTGAGCATGTATAAGCAGTGGCAGGAGTCTGCAGCATCTGCAATTTGAGATGACAAGCTGTCACATTCATTCGTCCATAACAAGAATGATCAGAACCGATAAAACTAAGTTAATACAAAGATAATTTCCAGCCAAATTCCATAGGTGCGAGAGCAGATTAAGATGCACATTAGCCCAGAACTCCCTGATGCCTCGCAGCAAGCAGGGCTGTGATTGGTGGCCCTGCTCATCTTTCACTGTTGCAGCCTATCGGGCCGGGAGAGGAGCTGCTGGTGTGGTACACGGTGGAAGACAACCCTGAGATAACAGCTGCACTGGAGGAAGAAAGAGCCAGCAGTCTGAGCAGGAAAAGCTCACCCCGGGCGAAGCGAGGTGAGGCCTTTCTTATTTTAATCACAACTGTTTTGCCCTTCTCCTCCTCCATCAGCTGACTGGTTTCCTTCGCGGCGCGTGCGAAGTTGTAACTAACGATCCATAACTGGTCATGACTGAAGGAAGGCTAGTGGAAGCTAACGTGCGATGTATGGAGCTTGTACTTTCATACCCAATCACTAACTCGTCAGCGACACAGCGTCTAGCTCCAAACATCCAACAAATCACCGTAGAAGCTCCAATCCGTCTGTTAAAGGAGTGTCTGAGCCGCTTTTCCTCCTCCGGGTCCTACGTTGTTGAGGATGTGACCTTCCTGAGTTCATCCATCGGCGAGCCTCTCTACTTGATGATGGCCTAGCATGTTGGCTAACTAAACCAGCTTCCTTGTTTAACTGCAGGCTCGTTTAGGGGGCATGATTTCAATAGTTGCCTGAAAAATTTGGGGGTAAAACGAGTGTCTGAAGTCGAGCTTGTGGGCGGGTTCGGTCCAGGAGAACCAGTTCATCGAGTTGACAGACTTAACTTATGCTAGCATGAGGCTAAACGACTCGAAGCACGGACATCTCGCTGTGTGGAGGAGCAGATGGTAAACTGGGTGGATGAAATCAACCAGTTTTGATCAAAATGATCTATAAAATCACTTTTTGGAAAATAAATGACCCACTATAGCGGTTTATTCTTGCAATAGCATCAACTTTTAAGTCCGTAAACACAAGGTTGAAAACAAAAAGTCAAGCGGAGCGCCAGTTAAAGGTAATTTAGTTACTAAATGACAAGCCTATGTTATTAAAGCTTCCTGATGATTATGTTTCTCTTTCTTCGGTCCCTATTTAAATGAAGAGATCGGACCTTCAGACGCATTTTCCCATTTATTGAGAAACTTGCCTGATGTGTGCGACTTTTACACTCGTCATTATGAACTTTGAACATGTATTTTCACAAAGGAAAGCATTGATGTACCACTAAGAAGGGGGGAAATAACCTGCTTTTCTACCCGATCGTGGCTGTTTTCTTCATTTATCAACGGGATGTGATGCGATTAGATTCATATCAAGCAAACGTAGTTCTGTTTGGGGAAATTGGGCAGAAATAAACATTGGTGTCATTGCAATGCACTCAATTTTACTGTTAAGAATAAAATAGGTTTGGAGAGTTGTAGCTGCAGATGTGGAAGTATTTTTAATGTTAATAAATAATGACTCTTAATGTAACATGAGCTTAATGGCAGCTGCCGATTTAGTTGTGCCGAGTCACTTTGGTCAATAAAATAGCAGTAGTACACATTTCTGTTGCTGCAGAGCTTCACAAGTATTTTTGCACAGTTACGATAGCTGTGGCATGTTATAGTATAAATATAGATAGTTATATCATTAATAAGGCAAATGTATCAAGAGAGAAAATGCATGGAAGCTAAAGTGTAGAAAAGTAAATGTGAAGTCCTTGAGCAATCTTCTAAAATGTTTTTGCCATGAAAAACCTTGTTTGTCTGTGGAGCTCTGCAGGAGTTGCATCCCACCATGTAATCGTTACAATGTGATGTTGTTGGTGTTTGCAGCTGTCTATTAGACTGCAAACCCAACCAGATTCCAAATAATTTTCTGTCGAATTTAGATGAGTTATTTCCCATGCAAATGGTTAAAATCCTTTTTTTTAATTTATTTGTTGCCTTTTGTTTTAAGTTGGCTTAATTATATGTTTAATTAATGCATGTTTAATAGCATGAGGTGGTTAAAATAGTTAATTAAAAGATTGTGAGCCTTTTACCAGCACTAAATGTTTTAAAATTATTTAAATATTTTTTTTATTTGGTTTAAACAATCATAAAGCCAGAGGCCTGTAGCCTGCGGCTCTGAAGCCACACGAGAATCTTCAGCCTTTCTAAGAGGCTCCTTTTTATTTTGACCAAAAACTCCACAGGCCTGATTAATGTTTAGGTTGAAAAAAGAAGAGTTTAAGCAGTTTTCTGCTCCAAATTTTTGCAATAACTAAATGGTCCCCAAAGTCGACGGATAATCAACAAGAGTGGTTTTCTTAAATATCAGAATTGCCTAAAACAATGATGGAGTTTTTACCCAAAAATGTGTTTTTAAAATGCACTGACTAGTTGTAAGGTCAGGATCATAATTTGTAATCTCACTTCCATCTTTTTTATATGATGTTTTCATATATAGAATGATTTCATTCTACATTTACCACAAAGCTCACATTTCTCACTTATTTGAAATTGCTGTAAAACAAAGGTTTTGGAAAAAGTATGGTATAAAAGTAAAAATACCAAATTAATATCCTGATGTGAACTTTTGAAAATCGTGTGGTAAAACGTAACGTTATTCCTGCTTTAGAACCGCTTTCTTAATTGACCATAATCTGCATTTTTATAAGGTTACTCTGATTACTACCAGTTTTCTTAATTAGTTGTAGGTTATGTATGTTAGTTATAGGAAGTGTGATTGGAGGATGTTGTTTATGTTATAAAATGGTATTTAAACCTTAATAAGTGTGAAAAAGTAGTTTGATTGATTTGGTTAAACAACTTTAGCACATAAAAAAAAGTCAGTAGATCGCAGTGGAAAGAAATTATTACCCAAGCGAGGCACTTTGTGCTCTTTTAGGCTCGACAAGGACCTGCAGTCAAAAGGACCTCTCTGATCACTAAAATACGTTTTCCTTGAATAACAAGTCTTCTGTTTGTCAAGAAAAATGTTTGCTTTTTGTTTTTCTTCTGAATGTGACAAAAACTCTTATTGATGTGGTTTTGAAAGTTCAATCAGTGAAATGTTTGCAAGAATAAACAAAAAACCCATTCATTAAGTATTTTGTACATGCTTATTTGTAAAGTGTGTGTGTGTGCGTGTGCGTGTGTGTGTGTTGCAGCCAGAAGAAAGCTGCTGGAGAAAGCCAGACAGGCTGGTTTGGGTGGATTCAAGAAAACAAGTGGAACCAAACCTTCTGTCGGAGAGATGTGGGATGGGAGAGAAGGTATGTTTGTGTCCAATTAAAAATTTTCTTTCAGTTTAATGTTGATTTAATGTTGAGTCAAAACGGATTTATTGAGTGTAAACAATTCTGCCATGTTTGTAGGTTTGACGGAGGAGGATGGCAGGCCATCAGAGACCCTGCAGGGACTCAAGGAAGTCCATCCTGTGGAAAAAACGACATGTAAGGATGTGCAGGTAAAGCCAGTGATAGACGGAGGCAAATGGGCGGAAGAGGAAGCTGAAGACGAGGAAGACGAAGAGGAGGAAGAAGAGGAGGATGCGGATCACCAACCTTCTCAGCACCTAGCTGTTGCGGAGTCTGGCCCATCGCTTACTGGTGGTGTAGAAAGCCATAATAGTTCACAATTACATTTAAGATATTCCTTCCTTGCACCTCAAGAGCAGGAGGTGGATCCTGATCCTGACCTCGATCCTGATGGCGAGCTTGAGGAAGACGCCCAAGGAGAATTGTATCACTGTCATCACTGTGAGCGCCGCTTCTCCAGCAGACAGGGTCTGGAGCGGCACATACACATTCACGGTGAAAGTAACCAGCAAGCACAACTCTTTAAGTGCCGATACTGCAATAAAGCCTTTGGTTCACAGGTGGGACGGCGAAGGCATGAGAGGAGGCATGAAAGTGCATCCAAGAAAAGGCCCGGTTCCCTGGGTGGGGGTGGCGGGCCACTCGGCGCTGTGGTGCAAACAGAATCAAGTCCTGACTGCACCAGTCCGTCTAGTCACTATATAGCCATTGGGTCCCAGTTTACAGGAGGACATGTGCAAAGCTCTGAGATGCAGAGAAAGGAGTTGGGGCCTCACGTGGATCGCCCTTCAGCGTTTGATGAAAATGGCGAGTCCAAGGAGCTCCACCCCTGCAAGTACTGTAACAAAGCATTTGGCACACACACCAACATGCGCAGGCACCAACGCAGGATACACGAACGGCACTTGTTACCAAAGGGAGTGCGCAGGAAAGGCATGCTGTTGCAAGATGCATCAGCACAGCAGCTTCCTGGGGAGTCCCCCAGCGCCACCCCTCCACCCGTCTACGTCCCCAGTGCAGACACTGAAGACGAGGCAGACAGAGATGATTATCCCATAGACATCTCCAAAAACATCTCAGAAAATCTCAGCTTCTACATTGACGGCAAGATTGTGTCCACCAGTGCTGTGAGTAGTTGCGAGGTGATCGAAGTTGACACGAGATCCGCGGCGTTGTTTGGTCTAGACACGGTCATCATCAGCCCGAATCAGATCAGCCAGGCTCTGAAGGTGGAGGGCAGAGCAAGTGCTGCCAAGCATATCTCCACTAGTGAACAGCCAGCAGCAAAAAGGAGAACTTCAACTCCTCCTCTTGTTACTGGCCTCAAAGTCGAGGCAGAAATGACGCCTTCATCCTTATCGTCTTCCTCATCTAACCTGTTAGTGGGGGGGCTGCTTCCACAAGCCACAGATTCAGCAGCACTTCAGAGAGAGAAAACGGTTTACCTCTCACCGAAGCTCAAACAGCTCCTTCAGACACAAGACTTTCAGAAGTCAACATTAGCCCTCATAGCCAAGAGCCAACAACTTGCATCTTTTTCGCTGCAAGGGGCTGCGGGGAAGTTTAAAAGAAGAACCGGCTCTCCCCCCTCCTCTCCACAGCTCAGCCCTCCGTGTAAAACCGAGAGCTGTAAAGCCGAAGTGGCGAGTGCATACATCCTTAAGGTGCCAAAGCTGGAAAGCCACAGTGTGCCACCTCCTGAAAACCTGCTGGATGAAGATAACGGCAATATGCTGAGTCCGTCCGGGAATGATGGACATAGCCAAGCTTCCTCCGGCAGTGGGGGACACTCCTGTAATCAGCTACCCTTGGATCTGTCAAACGTCAGCAGGAGGAGTGACGACTCGGTCAGAGTGCTGGGAGACTCGGCTCTGGATCTGAGCTTGCATCGGAAGCCCGCTGCTGAACCAGACTTGAAAGGAAATTCTGGACCACAACCTCTCATAAAAAAGAGAAAGCCCAACACCAGTATGCTGGAGAAAGTGCTAATGAACGAGTATGCTGGTTTGACATTATCTGGGGAGGAGGGGCCCTCAGCTTTGGTCAATTCAGGAAGTTTCCAGGCTTCATCTCCTAATGTTGCACCAGAGTCCACCGACCCCTCTCCACCCTCTCTGACCCCTGTCACTATGAATCCTTCATCACCCGGCACCTGCAGTGCAACCTCGTCAACACCGCCTCCTCCTGTTCTACCAACAATATCATCTCCACCAACATTACCGAGCTCTCCTCTTTCGCAGCCGTCAGACTCGCCACTGCTCAGACTGCTTCCAGTCCTCTCACCAAAAGTGTCTCCAAAATCAGCTGAAAACAAGCCCTTGACAGACTCCAATGTGGACTTCTTAGATGAGGAGAGCAAAGACGAAGATGAAAACCATATTTCTGAACCAATGGCTTCCCCAAGCACTCCACTTGAAGGTCTTCCTGATGAGTCTGTAACATCAAGTCCTCCAGGGCCTGCAGCAGTAGATCTTCCCGCTAAGGAAGAGCTTCTCCTGCCTGCAACTTGCAGCAGTGACGAAAATGGCAGCTTAAAGCAAGACACGGTTGCAGAAACGGAGCCGGCTTTGAAATCTGATGTTATAGCTCTACCAGAATTGTCTTCATCATCAAGATCTCCTCCAACAGCACAGGAGTCATCTCCATCACTGGTTTCGAAATCTCTCTCTCACATTAAAGTAAAAGAAGAGCCTCAGCAATGCGAGGTTGAGTCTTCGGATGTAAGTCATGTGACTCAGGTTGCTGCGGTTGACTCGTATCAATCTGCTGCTCTTGATAAACCACTTGAGCCGGAACAATTTGATTCCACGTACTGCAAAACGTTTGTGTGTAATGTCTGCGAGAAGCCGTTCAACTCCATCAAGGATCTCAGCGGGCACATTACACAGCATGCTGCGGACTGGCCCTTTAAGTGTGAATTTTGCGTTCAGCTTTTTAATGACGAGGCAACTGTTCTGGCCCACCGGATAACACTACATGGAGTGGGTCAGATATTTGTGTGCTCTGTCTGTTCCAAAGAATTTGCCTTTTTCTGCAATCTGCAGCAGCACCAAAAAGATCTGCATCCAAATGAGATGTGTTCACATACTACTGTAGAGAGCGGCAAACTCCGGCCGCAGAATTACACCGACCCATCCAGAGCCAAGGTGGAAAGCAGACCTCAGACACCAGCGCTGGAAATGACAGATGAAAGTGCTTCCAATAACGAATCTCAAAACACGAAAGAGGAGAGCTACTTGAATGGGAATCACACAGAAGACCCCAACGAGGAGCTGTACACTACGATAAAGATCATGGCTTCAGAAGGAGGGCAGCCCAAAGGTCCTGACGTCCGCCTCGGCATCAACCAACACTACCCCAGTTTTAAACCGCCCCCTTTTCCATATCACAGCCGTTCCCACGCCGGCTCGGTGGCCTCTGCCACTAACTTCACTACCCACAACATACCTCAAACCTTCAGCACCGCCATCCGTTGCACCAAATGTGGCAACAGTTTCGATAACATGCCTGAGCTGCACAAGCACATACTGGCCTGCGCCAACGCTAGTGATAAAAAGCGTTACACTCCCAAGAAAAACCCCATCCCCCTCAAAGAAATAGTCAAGAGTCCAAACGGAGTTGCATCGCCCACGGCAGCTGCAGCGGGCCAGGGTGCTTTCCGGAGAATGGGCCAGCCAAAGAGACTCAACTTCAGTCAGGAGCCCAGTAAAACAAAGATGAGCGCCCTCAGCAAGAAGAAGAACCAGCTAGTCCAGAAAGCAATCACGCAGAAAAATAAAGCTGCCACTACTGCAAAGAAGATCTCTGTTAAAGTCGAAGATGGGCCGGTGTCTAACGTCTGCCCTCACTGCAGCCGGGAGTTCACGTACACTGCCAGTCTGAATAAACACATGGCAGTTAGCTGTCCCATGAAACCTGTTGTTGCTAAGAAGGGGAAAAAGGCTCTAGCAGAGGTGAAAAGGGCATCTGTCTCTGTGGCAGATAAAAACACAAGTAGGAAAAAAGCTTCAGATGATGAAACTCAAACGGAGCAAGAAGGTAAACCTCTGGGAAAGACGCGGGCTCGTAGTTCTGGTGCAGCAGACCCTGAATCCCAGCAGCCGAGCAAAGGGAAAACTACTACGGCGGGTCGACTAAAAAGGCCCGCCTCATTGCCAGCACCCGCTTCTGGTCGTAAAAAGGCCAAGAAGGGCCAAGTTCAGTCTCTACCTCCCACCCCTTCAGGCCCGGACACGCCTGGTGACACAGCACAACGTCCAGCCATGAGAATGCAGCGCATGGGCAAAGAGCCAGCACCTAAGAGATTAGCAGAGGTCAAATCTCCACCAACACAACCCAAGAAAGAAGAGCGGTTCTCCCTCAGAGCCAGAGAGCGAGCGGGTGGTCCGGTCACCAGGAGTTTACAGATGGCCAACACCGCTCCTCCTGCTGAGGTGAAGACTGAGGAGCAGGCAGTGGAGGAGCCCAAAGACTCTCAGGTAAGAGATCCTGCTGTCATGTCTGCCTCAGGCTGTAAACATAAGCTCAAGAGTAATATCGTTTAATAAAATCTCCAGTGACTTTTAGCTCATTCTGGAACTGAAATTCTGGTGAGCTGAATGTCTGGTAAAAGCCTAGAGTCTGAACAACGTCTCTGTGTCATTCTGTGAAAATTTCATGCAGTTGTTCAAACTTGGATGGGAAATGGCGAAAGCTGCCATTTCTTTTGTCAGTTTAAGTAAAACACCACTAAGGGTTTATGCTTTATTGATCAAAGTTACAAAGAGTCACTCAGAGTCACAGGTTGCAGACCACTAGTGTAATTTACAGACCCCTTCATTGGGAAAGCTGAAACAAAATTAATTACATTAACATTTTCAAGTTTGTTATCAAAACCCTCAAAATTCATTACAATTTGTAACAAGCAGAAATAAATCTTTGAGAACCGTATTATTATTATATGCTGGTGAGGGTTCTCAGTTGTTGGTAATCACAATATTACACCGGCTACAGCAACACTGGCTGTATATGATAACGCCACCCAAGCTGCTTTTATTTTATTTTTTCTGTGCATTGTGTTTGTGATTAGGACGTTGAGTGTTTAAAGAAGACAGAAAAGTGTGAAAACGTTAATGCCTGTCTGAGAGAAGTGTATGTTTTTATGGCACTTACACATTAGTGTCTGTTGGGTCCTTTATGGAATTTGGTTTCACACACAAGTCAGATTTGCTTTTTTGGTTCCGAGGCAAATCTTTTTTTCAGACCTTCTCCCTAGCAGCCAGACTGGCACCGAGGTGACACTATGGACTGATTGGTCGGCTGAAATTATGCCTACTGCCTCTGATCTGTGAGTAGAATGAGCCAGAGGGGGGGTTCCCCTATGCGCGATTAATTTACATGCTGGATGCTGTTGAGTAAACTCTGTAGCACGAACTGCTGCTCGGTGGGAACGGGAGGTGTGTGTGTGCGTGCATGTGCGCCTGCCCTCTGCATCGGAGCTCTTGCCCCGGCGGGGTGTTCTAAAACTTTTGACCGGTAGTGTATCCATATCTACATTGGATTTCTGGTTCCAGCTGCTTCTGCTGAGTGGGGCTTCTCAATCGGAGGCTCATCTATCGGCGAATCAGACAGATGTTTTCCGTCATCCCAGAGTTTATACGGGCTTTTAATAACCAATTTAGTCTTCAATAAGCTTCTCTCTAAACGTCCTTCTTTCGTTGGATGGTAAAGTGTTTATACATCAGGGTTTTTGTGCGTAAACTTTCTTTAACGTGTACGTTGCATATTGATAGCAGGCCATATTGTGTTTGTTTGCCACTCAGCCACTTGTGCATGCACACAAAGATGAAAAAAAGTTAACGTAACTCCTTTTTTATGTTTATTTTTCTCTGTCAGTTTCAAAAGGGGAAACCTATGTACAAAATACCTGCAATTGGCATACAAAAGCAAGCTGTAAATTTCATAAATACAAAGTGAAAAAATGACCCCGTCCTCTGCTTTTTACACATTATTTATTGGTTTAAAAAGACACCAGATAGGTTGGAATATTCAGGATCCTCAAGAGACAAAATCAAATCAGTAAAGGCAGGGAGAAGAAGAAAATCTCATTATTTTTTAAACCTGTAAATATATAATATATATAAAACAGTTTTATTTTCATTCAGAAGTGGATCCGCACTGGCACAAAGACATTGATTAACTCCGATAACGTCTCACTGTACCGTGTTGCTCATCGTTCTGTTTCGTGTTACAGGATTTACTGACGAAGTGAGCCACAGGCGGCGACCTCCTCTTTCTCGAAGGAGGAACACAGCGTTCACTCATCAGGAAACTCTCTGGACTCAACGAGATGCTGAGGCAAACTTCTGTGGTGGTTTTATTCTACTAAAACAAACCTGCCTATCTCCGCTGCCTTCGCTGGACTTAAAGAGGGAACTCTCTTTTCTTTTATCTGTTTATCGACTTAACTGAGCCTTGAATCCTGCCAGCCTTGCAAAAAAGGAAACTGTAGATGACTGTGTGTGTGTGTGTGCGTGTGTGTGTGTGTGCATGTGTGTCATTACTTGACCCAAAACAGTAAGATTAGGGCTCTGATGTTCTTAGAAAGCTGATTTACTGCAAATGGCAATCATTTATCAATAGAATGAGGTGAACTTATTTCTGATTATGTTATATATAACCCCCTCCCCCATTGGGTTGTTTAGATTATGAGCCCCTAATGCATGTGCTGGGTAGAGATATTACAAAAACTTTAGAATAATCCAGTTCCTGTGTGTCTCCCTGTGGTCAGTACTTCAGTTTCAACATGATTAATACAGTATGATTGCTTTTGATTTGTTTTTGTAGTCCCAATATTGTAGAATATATCTTATTGGCTGTTTTTGTTTGGGAAACAAAAATCGAAACGGCAGTAGTGTACTGCAGCAGTCGGTCCTCAGGAACACTGTAAATGTGTGTGGCGGTTATGTGTATAGTTATGGTGGGATGTGCAGCCAAACAGCCACTTCCTCAATCTCAGATTAGTCTCGTGTTTTTATTTGACTTCTGTTTATCCGATGGGAGCTGGCCATTTACAGCTGTAAAATAATGGGAATTGTGTTCTTCAAATAATGTCCGTTTTAGTAATAAGGTCGAACAGCCCGGTGTTTTTACAGCACTTTAAATCAAACTGCCAAAACGTTTAAACCGGATCCATGAAAATCAGCATTCTGGGCTGCAAATGTTGGGAATTTGACCTCAGATGATCAAATCTAATCTCACTCTAAACAGCCTTTCTGTAAAAAAATCTGTCGTTTTTCTGCTACTCAAGACACAACCATGACACGAGGCACATTTTATGTTTTGATACGCCATACCACAAATGTGTTCTGATGTGTTAGACATTTTGCAGAGTTGTACTGTGTTTATTTAGATTCCGAAGCCACACTAACCGAAACGTCCACCACCGAGGACAAAGTTTTGTTTATTTTTGGTAAGACTGTATATGACGATGAGGATCTTCTGCCAATGAAAAGCTTATTTTTACTATTTCAGTTCAGCTTCTCCAGTGCTTACTTAATTTTTTTCCCTTAAAACATTTTTTAGAACAGGAAAAAAAAAAAAAAACGGGCAGTGCTTAAAGCTTGTAGCATGTTATTGGACCGTAAATTAAACAATGAGATTTGAAGCTAATTTATATATTTCCATGAGAACTCTGTTTTGCCTTTTCAGCATCAAGATCGTGTATTTAAGGATGAACAAAGACAAAGATCCCTAATGACATTGAGTAAAAATTTTACTGTAATTGACATAAATAATAAAAAGTGTTTTTCAGCATGTGTGAACTTGTTTTTTTACAGAGCTTTGTTACAAAGGTTCCCCCCCCCCCCCCACACACACACACACAATGTTGAATTATCTCAGTTTAAAGCTCAAAACTTAACAAAAATATATTTTGATTAAATGATCTTTGTCGTACATTTCAGGAACTTGTCAGTTCATAAGAAAACAGATTTGCATTGCAGTGACACTTCCTGTCCACTAATTACTGTCCGGCTGTTGGCAGCTATGCATGGAGGAGGAGTGCAAACATTTGGAGCTGTAACTTGACCTTTATTGATGTGTTTAGAAACTCTGGTGAGTTATCAAACATCACTGTTGGCTAATCATTTTTCTACTTCCAGTAACACATTATATTTCTGAAATGCTTCTTTCTCTTCCGCTGTCCTGTTGCTGCACGAGGCTGGAGAAAAGCCTCCTAAGCAGTGAGCTCAATCACAACACTTAGTTCTGTTTAATTATTTATGAGCAGCGTCACCGCCTCTCACTCACTTTAATTCACTTCAACAACAAAACCTAGCCTTTTCTGAATGGTTCTATTCCTCGTCATAAAGCGATAATGATAGAGATAATGTAGATTACTGTTAGATAAATTATGGATACCAATTCCACTGTGATGACATCAAATGTGTTTGTGGTTTATTTACCTAATGCAAGCATGGGTTTTCTCTTTAAGTACAGTAGTTTTCTCCCACAAACCAAAGACATTCAGGTCCTGTTTAAGTATCACCTCTAAAATCTCCCTAGATGTGACTTTTTTTTTTCTCTCTGTGATGGACTGGAGACCTTTTCCATCTCCCTGCGACCCACCTGTCTGAATAAGTGGCCGATGTGTGCCTGCTGAGTTACTTTTGTTTAGATTTTATTCATTAGCCTCACCTTACTGAAATGTGATTCTTACAGTGAAAACAGGCTTACATCAGAACTGTGATGTTTTGATCCTCATGAACTCGTGGGTTATGGTGTTGATGGATGGGGTCATGAAATAAACACAATCTGTATGTTGGACTTGATCCACAAGCCAGATTTCCCTTCATTCAGAGGATGGAGGGACATGTTTATGTGCTGTGCTGTCATGATGGTGGAGTTTACAGCTGGGTATAGTTTATGGATGCTTAATGGTGTGTGTGTGTGTGTGTGTGTGTGTGTGTGTGTGGGTGTGGGTGTGTGTGTGTGTGTAATTGGAAGAGTGTTCCACCATACTCATTCTGTCAGGGTTGAAATATCACTGCACTCTCCCTTGATTGCTGTGTTCGTTGCTTCGGCTCTATTCATAAAAATGCAATTCCACGATGCTCCGTGAGCCTGACTTGACTGAGTAAATTATGACATGCCAGAGAAGCAGTTTTAGGATGTCAGAGAGCAAAACATTTACCTATTTCAACCTCTCAATTACCTTGTGCAGGACAAGCAACAATTTGTAGAAAAATAATCCACAAGCCTGAAAATATATTTAATGAATTCCAGGATGGAAAAAATGCTTCCCCAGATTTAAATTCTCAATCAAAATGACAAGATGACAAAACCATACAAGGGAAATTTCTTTACGTTTTAGCACAGCTCCTGAATCCTCTCAACGCTGCTGTGTTTTTAAAGAGCGTTTCTTTTACTCACCAAACATCATACAGCTGGACTTGTGCCCCCAGTGTCAAATGTACAAGTCGGGTTAAAAACCGAACACAGCCTTTCATTCCCTGTATTTGTTCCTCTTGTTTACTTTAACTTTTAGTGAAGATCTTGATCGCTTTTCTTTAAATTTGCAAATTCAGGTGATTGCTCAGATCTAATGAATTAGGTAGTATAAACCCTCCCACTGTCTTCATGGGTGACCCCGCAAGGAAAGTTGACCATTGAACATGATTGATGGTTTATCCCTTGAGGTCCACGTGGCAGGGGTGAGGAGTGGCAATAAGGGCTGGGTGACCTTTCATGAACCCTGGGTCATTTTAGCACACACTGGCTCAAGAAAATAATTTTAAAATAAGAAAAGGTTGCAAAGTATCGCTCTAAATATCCTGCTGCACATGAGGGGTGGGTATGGTGGAGTTAGACAGGTCTCTGCCACTCTCCAACACATTTGTCTAGAGCTTCTCTTGAGTCAGTAGACTCCAAAGCACCTAACACAACACAATGCTGCTAATTTAGCGTCCAGGAGACGACATCGCACGTCCTGGCAAGTAGAAGCTAACCGTTAACGTTATCTACTCCACAACACGACAGAACTCCTTCATGTTTGTGTTATTTGTGGAGATAAAATATCAACATTGCAGAGTTAATGGAGGCAGTCATAATCATTTCAGCTCTGTGAGGGGAATTTGGAGTTGACCAAAACCAGACTTAAGTAAGCAACTTCTTTTATGGGTGTTTTGCTGAGTTTATGTTTATGTTTATTCATTTAGCAGACACTTTTATCCAAAGCGACTTACAATTTATAACCTATAGGGCATTTTGTGAGTTGGCTTATATGTGCAATGGTGGCGCTGAGGTTAGCAGCTTGCCCTGTTATTGGTGGTTCACTGGTTCATTTAACTGATTTTTTTTCAACTTTTACTTACTGAATGAAGTTCAGAGTATCAACACTGCAATGCATATTACAGAACAACGGTAAATAGACAAATACATATATATGAATATTTAATAATGGTGGTCCATGGCGATCTTCAAGCCACACTGACGTTTATGGTGATTGTCCTCAGCAATATTAAAAACTGACACCCTTGGAGTCAATGGAAGAGTGGAAATAAAACATCTACATTGCAGAGACAATTATATTGTGCTGCTATTAGCCAATCAAAGACGAGAGGCGAGAATATCATAAATAATGATGAGACTCAAAATCCTGCCATTTTCCTCCACCTTCTTTTCTGGCTAACTTCTACTTCCTGAAACAGTAGCACCAGAGCTTTTACTCCACAGAGAATGACTTGCAAGGCATTTATTTTTGCTAGAGACTACAGCAAATGTTTTGAAAAACTGGGGACATGTCCGGGATCTAAGAACACTTTAAAAAGGGAAACAGATACTCTAAATACTACTTAAATTGATCCCATGTTAGTTTGGTTTCCATGCCAACCCCTGCACACTTTGCACCGGAGAGAGCGTTGGAGAACGGTGTCCTAATTTCTTGTTTTGTTGCTATCATTCATTATTGTTACACCTTAGTGATGCCGTTACTCACATCTCATTTTTCATGATCCCTCCACCACAAAGGGAAGGAACTTCTTGAGGCTTCTGTTTTCACAAAATAGGATCTAATTTTTATTTTATACTGTGACATCAAAAGAAATTAGTCACTGGAGAGAGAAGCTTTCTTGCACACCTCAAGTGTCAAAAATGGATTGACAATGAGGAGCCGTTCATTAACAACTCTTGCAACCACTTGCTTTTTTCGTTAATCTAATGTCAGGCAGGTCATTCTCATGCACCCCCTTCTCTATCATGGTGATGAACAAATACCACCAAATATTGACACCAACAGAACTTGAAGGATAATTAAAGAACAGGTTTCCATTGTAACACAAAAATAAAACGTCAAACCATAAGGTAACACTGAAGAAGTCTATAACTAACAGTTAAGGCCCATTACCCATAAGTCTTTGCGGCCCCCCTGAGCAGGCTGGTTGGCTCTGCTACGCCACATAGCCCCCACCAGAGGGGTTAGTCGTCCCCGACAACCCCATCTTCTACAACAAAGTCCCTCAGATGAGCGGGTCGGCGCCGCTGTCGGGTCGGGCATCTAGTGCTTGAGTCCCTCAGTGGACTCTGGCTGGCTCCGTCCTCCCCCTTGCCAGCAGCCACTGGGACGTGGGGCCGGTTTGGAGCAAGCCTGTCCTTATGCAGCACCACCAGGCGTCCCCGCTGGGACATGCGCACCCAGTATACCACATCGGACAAGTGAGCCACCACTTCTGCCGGTCCCCGCCAGTGGCTGCGAAGCTTGGGGGACACACCTTTCTTATGCTCAGGACAATAGACCCACACCTTATCTCCATGTGAAAAAGGCTGTTCACAACACTGGCTGTCATATGCTCTCCTTTGGTGCATGTTAGAGTTGGCTTGTGCCTGCCGGGTGAACTCGTGCACCACCCACAGCCACTCTTGGAGTCTCTGAAAGTAGTCAGTCTCCGTGCCCCCGTAAGCTCCGGCTCTGGTGGGGCACCAAAGACCAGGCCCACTGGGGTCCTAAGCTCTCGTCCAAGCATCAGAGCAGCCAGTGTGCACTGGCTGGACTCCTGCACATCCGTGCGGTAGGCCCAGAGGACCAAGGGAAGATACCCAGTCCCTCTGATGGCAATCAACCAGTATGGCCAGCTGTGTGGGCAAGGTCCTGTTGAACCTCTCCACCAGTCCATCGCTCTGTGGATGGAGAGGGGTCGTCTGGGTTTTCTTCACCCCAAGCAACCGGCAGACTTCCGCAAACACCTGGGCCTCAAAGTTGCATCCCTGGTCACTGTGGAGCTCAGCAGGGACCCCAAAGCAGGTGAACATCTCCTCGACCAACTTCTCAGCAGTTGTGTGGGCAGTTTGATCTGGTACCGTGTATGCCTTGGGCCACTTCGTGAAGTTGTCCATTGCTACAAGAACGTAGCAATTACCAGCCTTGGTGATGGGAAAAGGACCAAGGATGTCCACCCCCAGTCACTCCATGGGAACCCCCACCAGATACTGTTGCAGGGGAGCATGCAATCGCTGAGGTGGCCCTTTTTGGGAGGTGCACAGGTCACAAAAGTGCACGTACAGTTCCACATCTTGTCTTTTCCCCAGCCAGTAGAATCATCCTCTGAGGCGACGCAGTGTCTTTGAGATTCCAAAGTGACCAGATCCCACAGAGCCGTGCACGCTCTGGAGAACCTGCGCATAAAGAGCCGGTGGCACCAGTAGCCACAAAAGGTCATTGCTGCTGCCAGGAGCCTGCCAGGAGCCTGAGTGTTGTTGACCAGGTCGATGTTGGATCTCAAAGTCGTAGGTCTGAAGGATCTCTAGCCATCGAGCCACCTGGCCTTCTGGTTGTTTGAAATTCAAGAGCCAGGTCAGCCTGGCATGATCAGTGCGCAGCAGGAATTGGCTACCCTGGAGGTATGGTCAGAAGTGTCGGACTGCCAACAACACTGCCAACAGCTCTCGTCGAGTCACACAGTAGTTCTTTACTTCCCGGCTCAGGGCCCGGCTGAAGTAAGCCACCACTCTTTCTCCCCCAGGTCCAGCTTGGGAAAGGACTGCTCCCACATTGCTGGCATCTGTGTCCACTACAAAGGAAACCTGTGCTTGAGGGTAGGCTAGGACAGGGGCTGGTGTGAGGGAGGTCTTAAGTTGGTCAAAAGCAGCAGCACAGGCAATGTCCCAGTGAAAGGGCTGCCCTTTGTTGGTAAGCCGGTGGAGGGGGCTGGCGATTGAAGCAAAGTCCTTGACGAACCGGTGGTAGTAGGACACCAACCCCAGGAAGCTGCGTAACTCCCGAACGTTAGCTGGGGTGAGCCAATCCTGTACGGCAGTCACCTTTGCTGGATCTGTCGCAACTCCCTGAGCACTGACCACATAACCCAGGAATGCAGTCTTCCTCTGCAGCAGGTGACACTTAGCAGGTTTCAGCCGTAATCCAGCTCCTTGGATGGTGTCAAAGACCTCCTGGAGATGAGTCAGGGCTTGGTCAAAGTCCACCGTGTGTACCAGCAGATCGTCAAGGTACACCACACAGCGGGATTTGGGTATGTCAACTAGCACCCTCTCCATGAGTTGTTCAAACGTTGCGGGAGCGTTGCACAGTCCGAACGGCATCACCCGGAACTACCACAGCCCTTGTCCAAAGGTGATTGCCGTCTTGGGCCTTGCATCGTGGTGCAGTTCCACCTGCCAGTATCCGCTGCGTAGGTCGAGGGAACTAAACCAGCTGGAGCCGCTGATGTAATCCAATGCATCGTCGATGCGGGGAAGTGGGTAAGAGTCCTTCTTTGTGACTGCATTAAGGTGACGTAGTCCACACAAAACCTCCATCCACCCGACTTCTTTCAGACCAGGACATCCGGCGCTGCACAGGGGCTGTCAGATTGCTCAATGATTCCGGTGCTCAACATCTGCTGAACCATCTCTGCTGCCACCTGTCTCTTAGCCATTGCCAGCCGGTGAGGTCGCAGGCGGATAGGGGCTGCTGAGCCGGTGTCAATCGGGTGTTGCACCAGACCTGTCTGGGTACAGTCCTCATCTTTGGCAGCAAATATGTCCACATATCTGCCTAGCAGAAGCTTTACTTGGTCACTTTGGACTTGATCCAGGCCCTCACAGCTTCGCCACCAAAGCTCTCGAATGGCTTCTGCTGTCTCCGTTGATGGGGCTGCTGGCAATACACTCTCAGTTCCAGGAGATGGCTGGAGCCGATCTGGTGGCTGGGTCAGGGCGATTTGGGCATTTGCCTTTCGCACTCTTGGTCTATTCTTTCTTTGACCTTGTTGGAGTTCCACCGTCAGAGTTTCCAGGGTGAGAGTCGAATGGGGCAAGTCGAGTACTGCTCCCCAGTGAATCAGCATATCCAGACCAATGATGCAGGATTCCTGGATCTGGGCCAACCAGAACTCGTGCCTCAGTTCTTGTCCCTGTACTTCCACCAGCAGCTCTTTCCTCCCTTTCATTCCAGCTGTTTCTCCTGTCACAGTGGTGAGCTGGATGTCGGTTGGCAACCAGATCTCTGGGAATGGCCCTGAAGTGCCCGGAAGGAGGCCAGATTGGACCAAAGAGATGGTGGACCCCGTGTCTACTAACGCCCGGCAGGGCTGTCCATCGATGTTGCAACTCAGGTACAGCCCTTTTAACCTTCCTGGGTACCCAACCAGAGTGCACTGTCCGCGGGGAGGGGCAGTGATTTGGAGTGATTGTCCCCTCACAGAACCACTCCTCTGCCGTTTCCCGACGGCTAAGTTCCTCTGTCCTTTGGAGCTGGTGCGGGGCAATGTCGGGCTATGTGACCAGGCTCGTCACACCGATAACAGCGGTCACGCCGAGTGCTTCGACTTCTCCTCACCATAGTGGGCTGAGCTTGAAACACCCCTTCTGTCTCCTCTTCCTCTGCAACATCAGCTTGGCGGGCATGCTGTGGTGGGCTGTGAGCTCGTACAGGATTGGGCCATCGTATTAGGATCCTCTCTGCTTGCTCTGCTTCTTGGAGAGCTTCCATGAGAGTGTGGGGTCTGGCCAGCCGAACATGTTGTCACAGGCGTTCTGGTGTGAGGCCTTGGAGGAAGGCATGGAGTGCTAGTTCATCACATGCCGCCATCGAGAACTGAGGATAACCCCGTTGGGCATGGAACCTCACATCAGTGGCAAAAGTACCCAGACTCACGTCCTCTTTACGGCAGCGGTTGGTCAACTCCTCTCGGCTCTCCTCTGCACACAGGCGTTTGCCAAACCTCCACTCTAACGCTGTCATCAGGGATTTAACATCCCGCTGATCTCTTGGAGCTAGGTCAAGGAGCACTTGCAGGGACGCTCCCTCCAGAGCCAGTGCCAGATGTGTAGCAGTTTCATCATCCTCCCAGTCACTGTGCCATGACGCCAGCCGTACCTGGGCGAGGAAAGGTTCCAAGGGTGTCGCGCCACTGCACTTGGGTAGCTTGGTGGGTGTCTTCGGCCCCGCTGTACGTCATCGCTGGACAGGTATCGAATCTGTCTGGCACAACCTGTCTGCGCCACACTCTGATGTCTGGAGATTTGTTTCCTCATATTTTGATGATGGCGCTGCCTGCCTGAATTCAACCCCCGTCGCCACCAGGGTACAGTGTGGCCTAGGTGTACTGTCCTCATCCACCAGGGGGCCGTCTCTCAACAGAAGTCTTTCGACGGGTTCCCATGTCTCCACTTATGTCTCCACCCAGCAGTCAGCAGTTTTCTTGGATGATCCGTTCCAGTTCTTCTATCTCTCTCTCCATGTTGAGATTGGTCATATCCCACTTCTGACACCAATGTGACATCAAAGGAAATGAGTCACTGGAGAGAGAAGCTTTATTGCACACCTCAAGTGTAAAAAATGGATTGACAATGAGGAGCCGTTTATTAACAACTCTTGCAACCACTTGCTTTTTTCGTTAACAATCTAATGTCAGGCAGGTCAAACTCATGCACCCCCTTCTCTATCATGGTGATGAACAAATACCACCAAATATTGACACCAACAGAACTTGAAGGATAATTAAAGAACAGGTTTCCATTGAAACACAAAAATATAACGTCAAACCATAAGATAACACTGAAGAACTCTATAACTAACACTTAAGGCCCATTACCCATAAGTCTTTGCGGCCCCCCTGAGCAGGCTGCTTGGCTCTGCTACGCCACAATACTCTGCATGTTTTTACCATTCCTTTTCATGATGCCTCTGGAAACTACCAGCTGTACCAGCCCTACTTTCACTTTCCATACAAGCCTTCCACTTTTTTTTTCTTTTCCCCTGTGCACTCAGGGGAAGATGAAGCACTTGAGTTTGCTGGAGTCTTGTATCCCGGCAGTGGCCCGAGCTTTACGATGGATCGAGGGAGATTTGGATGGGATGGGGATGGAGGGAGTAATGGAGATGTAAGGGAGAGAGAAATGTTACTGCTGAGGCACAGCAAATGAGGGCTGTGGAGAGGGAGGGGAGGAGGGACTACAGTGCTGTCCCATTCAGAGGCGTGGATTGACTTTTACCTACAGGAGACCCCCCCTTCCTTTTTCTCTTCCTTCCTCCCAGGCGTGGAGGATTGTCGAACTGTACAGATGAAACTCAGCATCACATTGTTACCTCTTCCTCTGCAACCTGCTCTTCCTCTCTCCTATTTGCACACCAAAATGCTCTCACAGGCAGACATTCAGAGAACTTTCTCTCCCTTGCACCCACTTACATGCTGACGAGCAGGCAGCCAGGAACACACCCCTCTCAGGCGAGCAGCAGCAGTGAGGAGAGCTGTATTTCACCCCTCAGACACCGCAGCAGCAGCATCAGGAGGAGGAGGACGGTTCCAGAAGAAAGCGGTCATCACTGGACATCACACACCAGCCAGCTGAAGGCAAGCATGTCCTCTTTCTCTTGCTTCCTCTTTTTTCCTCCCTTTTTCTATCTTGGTGTGACGCAGCGTTCCTGACCTTCTCTCATCTCACTTCGCTTGCTCAGCGTGTGGAAAAGTGGGAGTGCCATGGAGGACACCCTCACCTGCAGCCAAGCCACATTCTCCCAGGTGTTCGGACGCCAGGGTCAGCTCATGCAAGCCAGTGAGTAGATCCGCCTCCTGACAAATAGACCAAAGAGACTTACCTCCACCCTTGGCTTTTCTTTTTCATTTAGATGATGCTGAAATGTTTTAAACACTCGTGGTCGGCTGCGACCAGTTTGGAGAAAATCAAAGGGTTTATTTTAAGAGCAGAATTACAGGGTTAGTATAATTTTCTGAGGAAGGATCCAATTTATTGCTTTTTTTTCTTTGTTCCTTTAAAGCCTGATTATTGTTGATGTTACTGGTGGTTATGCTGCAAGTCTGAATATTTTAATTTAAAGGAAGGAGGTGCAGGAACTCAGATTTTCAGACAGGACTTGTTAAACTTTGAGCTGAGGCTCAGCTGTATGAAATGAGTTTTGTTTAGTAAGAGCTCTACATAAACTGGAAGCCTTCTTCTGATAAAGTAAGAAAAATCTTAATTTCTTGAATTGTTTGATTTAAATGTTGCATTTTTACTGATGCAACGTACAATATTTACCCTGCAGAGGCTCTCATGGTATAGTGTTCATGCATATACAAATATTTCTAGGAGAAATTGAAATACACATACATCTAAGTGGGAAAAACATATGCAGATAGATTTTTTTTCCAGGATCTAAGCGTGAGCTGCATCCTGATGTAGTGGTAATGGGAGAATTCAGTCCGTACTTTAAATGTTTCCACTCTGTCATAAAGTCAAAGTGCTTCTGCACAAATTAAAGCGAGCCAAAGCAAACATTACCATAAAGCCGTTGTTAGAGCTCCCACAGTTGTATCGGTTTTAATTTCCTGTTTCTCCTCATCACTACCTGGAGAGCAAAAATGTCTGATTGGAGTTTCAAAGCAAGTGTTGTAATCAAAAGCCCATCGTATTGAGGAGCTTATAATGAAAACATGGCTGTCGTTTTCTTCTCCTCTGGTTTGTCTGGTGAGGCTGCAGCAGGACTTATTGTTTGCATGAAGTATTCTAGCTGCCTGGGTTCTTCATGCCTGTCTTTTGTATCAAATCAGCCTTTTATAAATAATGCACGTTGTGTGAATGTTTCTGCAGGCTTGGTCCTGTGTTAAAGGTGTGCAGGGTCCTGGGGCTGGGAGCATTTATCAGAAAATGAAGAGTTTTTTATTTTTGTGGAGTGCTGCTGATCTGTTTGCTGCCTTTTTATCTGTCCAACTATAGACAAGAGCTCTCAGGATTTATGTGCAAAACAAAATCCAAACAGCCACAAGTGCATAAATGTAATGTTTTCATATAGACACAAGGTGAATAGAGTGGGTGAGTCAGTTATGGAGAGAGGATCAGAGAGTAAAGAGCTAAAACGAGAGGGGGTGTGTCAACGCTCTTTGCAACATTCTCAGAAAGTAGATGGATTTTAGGGGTTTGTTTTATTAGAGAGATCCAATATTAAGGCAAGGCAGCTTTATTTATATTGCTGTAGTGGAAAACATTTAATTATGACCAATAAGATGTGATATTCCATACAAATATGAAATACCAATCTGATTGATCTTTGAATGTTTAATCAGAAGATTCTCAGGTTCTTTGCTTATTCAGGGACCATAAACACACTTCGTGTTAATTCAGACAGAGTCAGTATATAGTTCATAAAATGAATTTAATTATTTTTCCTAAACTAACAATTTATACATGACAAGATATGAATAAGGAGATGTGATGTGGTGGATGTGAGGAGTTGTGATGGAAGCTAGATGTTGTAGCAACCGTTCTTTGTATCTGAGAGAAATTGTGAAATCTGGGTGTCAAAGAATTTGTTTGTCATAAATTAGAGAGTTAGTTATTGATAAAGACCTCATCAGACACCAGTATGCAGGCTTACGATACCCTTGTATGAGTTGCTCCTGGCGGTCCGGAGGTTTGCGGTCAGAGTGGTGAGGTCACCGGACGCCGAATCCACAATACTCAGAGTAGCTTCCTCAGAGTTCAGCTTCCCCGGCCATGAGATGCAACCCGGGGTCTGCAGGTTAGGTGTCCAAGGTGGATGTCTGAGTTGAAGTAGCTCTGAAAAGAGCTGTTGTGTCTGTAATCACTTGCAGCATTCCAGAAAGGTTTTGAGTTAAGGTCAAAGGAGATGGTTTCAAAAGAGGCTTCTTTCCCGATTTGTCCAAATTGGGGGGGTCAGCTGGAAACTGAATTAATTGGGAAGTAAATCCTGTTTTAATAAACTATAATTTTTGGCAAATCAGAATGTGCCATGTCTGGAAGGCTTTACCAAAATATTCCTCAGAAAGCCACTCCTCCTTGCAGATACAAAGATGTTTTTAACACTGTGAATGAGAATGTCTTAAAACTCTTATGTGAGGAGCCTATTAACCTTAATCTGTATCTTATTGTAATGTGTATGAGTGTAAACAATGATTAACTTGTTAAATCAAACACAGTGATTTGTGATATATATGGATCATTGTAAGAACAATATTAATTTCAAATTCATTGATTTAAGCACAGATTATTCAAACATTTGATTTAAACATCTTGTTCATTAATCACATATGATTATTTAAATTATAACTATAAAATCATGGACTCTTCACTTACTCAGAGTGAAGAATATTGGCTGGCTTCTAAGCAGAGAATGTAGGGCCTTGGGACAGAGTGTCTATTTGAATGTTTTGTCTTTGTGGAATATCAACACGCACTGAGCAGAACCTTCTGGATTTAGAAGGCCAAATAGAAAGTGGATTTATGCTGTAGATGAAAGGTCACTATGTTGGTCAATGTAGATGGTGAAAATTGACCCTTTTGGTACGTTACATAGCACATTTCAAGCACAGGGGTGATTCATTGTGCTTAGTTACAATTAGCATTAAATGGTACAACAACAAACATGAACACAAATAAAAAATATACACAGAATTTAGAGCTAAAAGGAAATGGCAGAATTAAGGTTCAGCAATTACATCACAGATTACAGTGGAGATGATGCAGCATAAGAAAAAAATCATTCAAAGGCTGATGAGTACATTAGGGTTTTAAGTTTTGTTTTAAACAATACTAGGGTTGGGGCAGATCTGAGGTCCTGGGGGAGCTGATATCCATCTTCACCCTGTTTGGTTCTGACCTGTGGTTCTACCAGCTGATTGTTTCCTAAGGATCTCAGAGTCCTATTGGGTGCATATACAGGAATGAGATAAGACAAGTATTTTGGTTCCATGCCATTGAGTGATTTATAAACTAGTAGGAGCACTTCGAAATTTACAGGTCCTTCTCAAAAAATTTCCATATTGTGATAAAGTTCATTATTGTCTGTAATGTACTGATAAACATTAGACTTTCATATATATTAGATTCATTTCACACATCTGAAGTAGTTCAAGCCTTTTATTGTTTCTAATATTGATGATTTGGGCATACATACAGCTCATGAAAACCCAAAATTCCTATCTCAAAAAATTAGCATATCATGAAAAGTTTCTCTAAATGAGCTATTAACCTAATATCTGAATCAACTAATTAACTCTAAACACCTGCAAAAGATTCCTGAGGCTTTTAAAAACTCCCAGCCTGGTTCATTACTCAAAACCGCAATCATGGGTAAGACTGTCGACCTGACTGTCCAGAAGGCCATCACCCTCAAGCAAGAGGGTAAGACACAGAAAAACATTTCTGAATGAATAGGCGGTTCCCAGAGTGCTGTATCAAGGCTCCTCAGTGGGAAGTCTGTGGGAAGGAAACAGTGTGGCAGAAAAAACTGCACAACGAGAAGAGGTGACCGGACCCTGAGGATGATTGTGGAGAAGGACCGATTCCAGACCTTGGGGGACCTGCGGAAGCAGTAGACTGTCTGGAGTAGAAACATCCAGAGCCACCGTGTACTTGCGTGTGCAGGAAATGGACTACAGGTGCCGCATTCCCCAGGCCAAGCCACTTTTGAACCAGAAACAGCGACAGAAGTGCCTGACCTGGGCTACAGAGAAGCAGCACTGGACTGTTGCTCAGTGGTCCAAAGTACTTTTTTCAGATGAAAGCAAATTTTGCATGTCATTCGGAAATCAAGGTTCCAGAGTCTGGAGGAAGACTGGGCAGAGGGAAATGCCAAAATGCCTGAAGTCCAGTGTCAAGTACCCACAGCCAGTGATGGTCTGGGGTGCCATGTCAGCTGCTGGTGTTGGTCCACTGTGTTTTATCAAGGGCAGGGTCAATGCAGCTAGCTATCAGGAGATTTTGGAGCACTTCATGCTTCCATCTGCTGAAAAGCTTTATGGAGATGAAGATTTCATTTTTCAGCACGACCTGGCACCTGCTCACAGTGCCAAAACCACTGGTAAATGCTTTACTGACCATGGTATTACTGTGCTCAATTGGCCTGCCAACTCTCCTGACCTGAACCCCATAGAGAATCTGTGGGATACTGTGAAGAGAAAGCTGAGCGACGCAAGACCCAACACTCTGGATGAGCTTAAGGCCACTATCGAAGCATCCTGGGCCTCCATAACACCTCAGCAGTGCCACAGGCTGATTGCCTCCATGCCACGCCGCATTGAAGCAGTCATTTCTGCTAAAGGATTCCCGACCAAGTCTTGAGTGCATAACTGAACATAATTATTTGAAGGTTGACTTTTTTTGTATTAAAAACACTTTTCTTTTATTGTTCGGATGAAATATGCTAATTATTTGAGATAGGAATTTTGGGATTTCATGAGCTGTATGACAAAATCATCAATATTAGAAACAATAAAAGGCTTGAACTACTTCAGTTGTGTGTAATGAATCTAATATATATGAAAGTCTCATGTTTATCAGTACATTACAGACAATAATGAACTTCATCACGATATGCTAATTTTTTGAAAAGAACCTGTATTCTGTGGTTTACTGGTAACTATTGTAGGGATCTAAGAACAGGAACAATGTGCTCCGTTCTCATAGTTCTTGATAAGACTCTAGCAGCAGCATTCTGAACAAGCTGCAGTTACTTCACAGCTTTTTTGGGAAGACCAGTTAGGAGACCATTGCAGTAGTCCAACCTACTAGAAATAAAAGCATGAATGATTTTCTCAAAGTCTTTATAAATCATCAGACCAAGAGCAAACAGTCATATATCATGCACTTGATATTGATATGTTTATGTTTTTTCATCAACATGATAAAGTCACTTGAAATGTATTAATTACATTAATTACCCTAATCCTGAACCAACCTCTGTAAGAATGTTAAACTTATGTAATTAGTCCTGTCATCAGAGTCCAGGTGAGCTCAGATTTCAGATTTCAAAACATCCACCCATCTGTTTTCAGCTGCTTATCCGGGTCGGGTGGATAAGGGTCTCACGACAGAGAAGGCTTTTGTTGGGTTAACGTCCAGAAGAGAGTAGAGAACTTCAGTCAGTATAAAATGGGGCCTACGGGCTTGTGTTATTGGTGGAGATAAAGCATCAACGTTGCAGAGCAAATAGAGGCAGTGGAAGAGTCACATTGCGGTTAGCCAATCAGAGACGAAGCGTCAGAATATCATGAATACCAATGAGAAACTCCAAATTTTCTGTACCACCCCCTCCGGCTAACCTCCACCCCGCGAAACAAGACTACCAGAGCCTATTCCTGCAAAAAACAACTCATGAGGCATTCATTCATGCTAGAGACCACTGCAAATGTATAGAAAAAACGAGTAAGTGAGAGGCTTAATTGCAACAAATACACACTTAAACATTTTTCTAAGTTAAAGATAAATCCACGTTTACGTCAGCGTTACGCTGGATTCTTGCTAAGTACATTTTATTGCACCGTGAGGCCAGCAGGGATGTTACACCATCATAAATAACAGAACATGAAAGAATGATAAATGGTTAAAGAAAATCTCCTTTAATACATTTTTAAGGTTCCACCAAAACAGGGATTTATAGCAACATTAAGAATTAAGAATAAAGGATGGTTTGATATCAGAAATGATTACTAATGATTAAAACAGTCTCTCAGAATATTCTGTATCAATCTATAAAAACACAACACAATCCTTTATTAGGATTTATCAGAAGGATATTTATCTATAACTTACTTGTTCATCACTTGTTTCCCAGTTGGTAGATTTGAGTTCAATTATCAACAACCAGCCAAAGGTTTACATGCTGTTAGATCTTTGCATAGTTTTGGAATTATTTAAATTGTTTTATTAATTACAAAAATGTGTCTAAGTTAAAATAGCTGAATGGTCCTCAGAAGTCAAACATTAAACATCCCATTTTCCTCAATCTTCAGCCCAGCCACAGATGAGAGACTGTGGCTCCAGCAAGCCTTTTGATGTTTGAGTGAGAATAAGAATCACATCAGATGCAAGCATCAGACCGAAGGTGCAGGGTGAATAAGTAAGTAAAAACGTGTTTTAAAGTGCTTTGAAGAACCCACTCAAGGTTAAAGTGGTGTTGCCTTTTGACTTTGGATCTAAAAATGAAGCTAAATGATTCCCATCAGGATGGAGACAGGTATATAAAAAGATTAAAAGCTGCTTTTCTAATGGCTGAAAAAAGACGTGGTGAGCTGGAGGGCACTGTCTGCTGGGGACAGAAAGAGCAGGGGGTCAGAATCCAGCAGGCGCAGCTTCAACAACCCATTTTGCTAAGTCCATGCACCAGAATCAATATTGAGTGGATGTTTACATTTCTATAAGACTTTTGTGTGCCCATTTTCAATTAAAGAGTAGGTTTTGGAAAAGAGCCAATTATTATTTTATGAAAACAAAATAATCAACAGCTGCTTTTTGCTGATGTAAAGGCATACAATAAAACTTTTTCAAATTTTTAAATCATTTTCTTGAGCCAGTAACGTCTTGAGCCTCTACAGGAATAATGAAATGTCACTCAGACCCCCACTACCCTTTGTGGCCAGAATATCACACTTGCAACTTCAGAGTAACGGGCCGGTCCATGTCATTGTTAGTAAACGTTTAGCTGACATGCTAATACTGCAGTCTGCTTAGATTAAGGTGTTTAAAAACATGATCGCTCAGCAAGGAGAAGAGTTTCACTTTCAGTTTAACAACACTGAATTAACAACGGACTCTAGCGTGTGCTAAAAGCAACAAATAAACCTGCACTGTTTCCCTTTAACAGGTGATTTATGTTTAATTGAGGTTAAAGCAACTTCCTAATTCGGTTTAAAGATATCCAGATTTATTATTTCTTCTGCAGGAGAGTGTCACTGATGCTAGCAGAGGCTGATTTACGTTCGCCACAAGCCTCGAGTACTAAATCCACACAGACATCCCCCCTGAATCCAGACTAGGGATCTATCCACTAAACGCAGATGAATGAGTCAGAGCAGTGTAAGTATGCCTTCATACCAGATGACCCCCACAGGGGAAATGCTCACATGCAGCAATGACCAAAATGAAAGTCCTGTGCACATATAAACACACGTATGTTAGCCGGTTTAGAGTCAAGGTCTCAGAGCACACGACCAACCCTCCCGCTCACACGTGGGTAGAATTCTTCTGCATTGCAGTTGTGTGCAGCCAGTTTAGTGTAGTGTGAGAAAAAGTGCACAGACAGGGTATTCCTCTGAATGTTTCCATCCTGGAAGCTGGAATTTTGTAAAATAAGGTTTCAGTTCATAGAATAAATGTTTCTCAATCAGATTTTATTCGGGGTTTACTATGTGAGAACATTTATAGGCCAGTAGATTCAACATTCGTCTTGAGATGCTTCTATTCTGCAGAGGAAACCTAATTAAAAGTCGTCAATTTGAGAAAGTAAAGATTAGAACCATGTTTTGAAATGTGTTGAGCATAAATATGACTCGTTCCCACTTTGATTCAGCACATTTAGTCCGTGTTTCATCATGGAAAGCCTCAAAAGAGCTTGGTCCGATGTGTGTGTGTACTATCAGCCTAGTGCAAATTCTGTTTAATCGGGTCATGGCTGCCCAGATTTATGGTGGTGTCAGTTAGGAGGAACGTCTGGTAGAAAAATGAATAATTTTACAATAACTGATGTCTGATTTTCAGTCACTTTTGAATAATTCCTTTGTTGTATTTTTGTAAAGCCTAGTCTTATTGTTAAAACTTTAATTTTCCCATGATAAAAATGGCAGAAGCCTTTTTGTGTTTGAGAGCACTTCTGAGCTCATTACCTCCTTGCAGTCCTGGGTGGCTCAGCTTTTAATTTCTGCAACACTTTTCCCAACTTTTCACCCTTAAACTTGCGGCAACAAAAGATTTTTGAGGCTTAGCAACTATGAGAGAAAAATATACTTGTTCTATCACTGCGTTTGCACAAATCCCTGCAAGCTCAGCCTCTGCTCCTTTGTGCCTAAACGGCAGTTCCCCAAGAGCACGGTAGTCTCTGTCCTGCTCCGGTGGACCACAGTGATGTGAGAACAGGTTTCTGGCGCACAGAACACGTCCACTACTCAGAAGCTATAAATCTGAATGTTGTCATCCTCCCTCTTGTGTGGAGTCATCCGCATGTCTCTGCTAAGGGAGGTCAAGGAGCTGGATTATAGCCAGTGTTGTCATCCCTACAGGACTCAAGGGTCCCTAGCTGTCGACTGATAATACTTTAATTCAGGGGGAGGTGAATCTTTGACAGGACTGACACTGCAGGTGTGCTATCAAATCCCATTAGAAAGAAAGGTTTATACCAGATACATTTTAAATAGGTTGTAGTCCTTTTTCTTCAGTTTCTGTCACTGCTAAGCCAAAAATATTCAGTTAGCAAACATCTGCAGTGCTGCTGAATTTATTTTATGTGCTTCTTAAATTGCTTTATATAATCTGTCTTGCATAATTTATCCAACTGATGGTGCAAGAGGTCCAAGAGGGAATGAAAATACTTGGTCAATCAATTAAAGTCTAATTTAGATCCTCTTTGTCTCCTTATTGGATTTGATCATCTTTTATGTGCCACTAAATCCTTGTTGACAACAGCAGCCTCCACAGTCAGATCAGCTGCATAATTCCCGATAAACCAAATTAACCCGTTAAAGCTTGAGATACAAAAAAAAATCCTAAAATCAAAGATCAATTTCACTGAGAAATTGCTATTTACTTATTTTTCAAATAGTGACTCTGAGTTTCACATGCAGGCTAAATGTCGAAAAGCCACTCAGATCTATGTCACTCTGAAAATTTGCATTCGTGGACTCGTCTGTCTTGGCTCACAACAGGGAAGGCTGTTGTTGATTTGGCATCCAGGAGAGAGCAGAGCACGTCCTGGGCAGTAGAAGCTAACTGTTAGCATTAGCAGCTCCACAGCACAGCAGAACTCCTTCAGGCTTGTGTCATTTGTGGAGATAAAAGATCAAACTTGCAGAGAGAATGGAGGCAGTGGTAGTCACACTGTTAACCAATTACAGGTGAGGTGTTAAAATATAATGAACGATCATGAGTAAGACTCCAACTCCTGCCATTTTCTGACACCCTCTCCAAATTTATGAAACAGGAATGCCAGAGCTTTTTTTTCCACAGAACGACTCATAGCAAATGTATTGAAAAAACTAGTCCCCTTACAGCTCAAGAGAAGATCAGAAGAACTTTATTAAATAATCAAATAACTTTGTTAGTCCAAATAATCATGTAAAGCTCAATGTTAAATCAATCTGTGAAATGACAATATTAATTACTTGATATTATAATACTGTAATCAGTAGTTTTGTGTAAGAATGAACTTGGTACAGAAGCACTAGACTGATCACGCGTAATGTTAAAACCACATGACACATTCCTTTTTCTCTCCAATCAGAGCTTTCCTTTCTGACACGTGGCGAGGTCTGTGCGATGTTTATTTAGGTGTCAAATTCTGATTCGACTATAAATCAAAACATCCGAATTATAAAACTAATTCCCACGTCACCCTTAACTCAGTTCAACGTTCTCTAGTTTTGAGCCGGCCACTCGTAACTTTTTAACCACAAAGAACCTTGATAAGCTGGAAAATAAAACCGGTTGCAAGCTACAACTGATGCAACGCTCCTTCAGAGTAAAAGCTGAACTCACTAACCCTTCAGGGTCCCGGTGATGCTGTCAATCATCTGTCGCTTACCTGGAGGCAATCCCAAGACTAGTCTGTCATACCATACGCTGTTTCACCGGCTCTGGTACCAAAGGAGGGTCCAAGGACCTGACATTCTGGATCTACAACGGAGGTCTCCGCAAGGGTAGAACGGCAAGATAGCGTCTGAATGTGGTTTTTGAAACTCCAACTGTAGTTTAGAGCAACAACATTTGCTCCCACACAGAACTAATGCTTCTTTGGGAACAAGAGTTCTGCCATTCCTTACACCATCCATCTTGCCTCATTCACACTTAGATCCATTCATCACATATTGTTTAGAGTTAGTTAGCCTTGTTTTAAATTGTTCAGAAATAAATCTTCTTAAACTTTAAAACTTCTCTCTCTCTCTCTCTCTCTCTCTCTCTCTCTCTCTCTCTCTCTCTCTCTCTCTCTCTCTCTCTCTCTCTCTCTCTCTCTCTCTCTCTCTCTCTCTCTCTCTCCCTCTCTCTCTCTCTCTCTCTCTCTCTCTCTTGACTCTGGGTTATTATGAAGTGTTACCTAATCCCTGCAATAAAAAGTTCTGTTTCTTCTGTTTGAGGTGATACTCAAAGATCCATCAAATTGATTTCATATTTTCTATGGAATCTCACCTTTGATGGTTTCCTACGTAAGATGTAACTATTGGATTACTACAGTTTACTACTGACATGTTAATCACAGAGTAGCAAGATCGATAACTAGGCAAGAGGAAAACGGTTATTTTGTAATAATTTTGCCACACAGTTGTGGAGATTCTAAGAAGTGTGTAGTTTTTGAACAGATGAAGAAAGTTCTTTCTCCCATTCACAAAATAAAGTTCTCCCTCCCTTTTGAACAATTAATCGTAACTGACGCTTGCTCAGAGGTTTAATCTCATAGAGCTGATGAGCATTACGAGTTAATTATAACCACCAGAACTTTTTAGGACCTAAAACAATCCACAGATATCACTGCTTGGTGTATTTAAACGTCTTCATTTTATTTTTAGCCTGAAAAATGCCTCATTTGTTTGCAAGGAGGCGGCGGACCATAAGCTCTCATTCATTCATTTTTTGTGGTCTCTATGAACAAATGTGCGTCAATTTCTTTGAGGAAAAAGTTCTGGCACTCCTGTTTCAGGAACTAGTAATTAGTTGGAGGAGTGGGCGGGGCAGAAAATGTCAGAATTTTGACTCGTCTCTTACTAATTAATATTCACATTCATTAATATGCAAATGCCTAATCTCTAGCCAATAGCAACACAAATCCTCCCTTGCCTTCGTCGTTTGCTCCCTCTTGTTTCTGCAGCAACATAAAACTGCACTCAACGTGTTTTCTGCACAAAGAACTTTTAGGTTTTTTTCATTCCTACATTGTTTCAATAGAAACGGAATAAATCCCCTGTCCTTTATTCAAATTTTTTCCTTAATCTCTTCCTCCTACACACTGACAGGAAGTGAAGTTGTTGGAGAAATTGAAGTGAATGCACATAAGCTGAGTCCTGCTTGCTCAGCGAGCACATCTCATGGATTTAATAGCCACTCATCTGCAGCTTCTTAAAGTAGCTAAATTTGTCGCTGCTCGATCTGCTGGCTGCACGCTGAGCTGCCAGGAGAGTGTTTAAGGTACGAACAATGACATATTTCACAGACGGACTAATCCAGACTATTCTGGTCATTGTATTGTTTCTGTGTGTGGATCTCTTAGGTTTGCGTCAGCCTGTTTTGCGACTCCATGTGGATAGGGAATATTTAAGTGTGAAAAATGGTGCAAACAGCACCGATGCTGCATAGCTGAGAAACGGTCTCATTTGATTCACAAAGCTCAGGAGCAGCTTCCAGTGTGCAGCTCACGTCCCCGCTGTGTTTTTCTGCGTCGCTGAACCCTTTTGCCTGTGTGCTGACTCAGCAAATCTCTGTGCTCAGAGCTCAATTCTCCTCGATCTTCTTTGGTTATACTTTTTGAAATGGTGAGCTGCTTTCCAAAACAACAGTTTTTGTCAGAGTTCGTCTCACAACAATGCCACAATCCACAGCAGAGATGACAGACAGTGAGGAGAAGAGGAGGAGGGGAAGGAGGAGGAGGAAAGGATACTGGGACAAAAAGCTTTCAACAGCCACAGAGCGAGCCTCAAAAACGTAGAAAGATTTACGGATTTCAAAATGCAACAATACATCCAGAAAGGTTTGGGTACCAAGAAAAGAAAACTCTGGAACAGAATGTGAGGATTTAGAAATGAACCCAGAAAGGTTGTGCTGTATACATTTGTAATGCTTTCTGAACATATATTCTGACTTTGGGTCTGGATGTTTACCCCTGAGTTGCATCACCTCCTTTTATCTTCACACAGCTGATGCTGTAGACCCGAGCAGACCAACTGCTTTTGGTTTTAAGAGCAAAATGTTTTCCCTGTTCAGGCTGATGCAGAGCAGCTGGAGTAAAATATTCAAATTCACTGATTTAAACTGCTGGCAAGTTCACGGTTCACGCTGAAGCAGTAAAATCTCGTCCTTCTGAATTACTGCCTCCAACTAGCAGAACCACATCTCCTCTTAATGAGTCAGAGATTCTCTGCAAAGTAGGAACGAACATCAGCAGAAGCTGTCAAAGGTTAGCTGGATGTAATTTAACAGATCTTTGAAGTCGGGCTACATAGTTAAAATTTTATAAAGTAACTTTAAACTTGCGTACATTTGACTGACTCTGGATATGATATAAAGTTGGTAATCATTTTATGTTTCTTCTAAGTCCCTTTGCTGGCCTCTACAGCAAAACAAATCCTTTACATGAGCCTAAAGCGTTGACCAGTAGAGTTCTGTATCCACAAGACGGAGCTGTCCATCAGTGATATGTGCCCCAGCTCCCAGCATGCAATAGGGGGTGACACACTGTCGGGTTAGAACACCAACCTAGCTTGAATGCTAACTCAACCAACACTGAATTAATGTCTGTCTGTAAACTAAAATGTGTGGATCATATTCTGATTGGTTATTTTTGAGCTGGCTAGTCCCACCTCTCATGCGCCTATCTGCCTGAGAAACCAGACTAGAAATTAGGCTCATGTAAACGTAGCTAGTGTGACGTAGATCTGTCTGGAGTTTCAAATCCTAGAATTTCACTGTCTATTTTCTATCAGGAGCTAATGCAGGAGATAAGTGTAGGAGACTATTTTCAGCCTGTGTAAAACACACAGTGACTGAATATAATCAGAAATAATCAACAATTTCAGATATCCACACCTTTAAAGTAAAATATTTGCAGAAACATTCTCATAAAAATTCCATTCAACAAAAGTTTCATAGACAGTTTATCTTTTTAATCTCTTGAACACGCATCGACTCAAACATCGGGACAGAGCTCAGATCTGATACTTTGAAGTGTTTGAGAGGTTCAGAACAGCAGCAGACCATCAGTCATGTCAAGTGGTTTCTGCAGCTCTGATGTCGTCTTGGTCCTCCTCAGATGTGCTCTCACACAGACATGTTTGGCATCATTAAATGGCTGCTCCTGCTCTCGTTTGCACTCCAGGCTCACGAGGAGCAGCCGTGTGAATATGAAGAGTGAAAGTTTGGAGTGTTTGATGTGAGAGGGAAGCTAAGAAGCCCGCAGAACAAGTTGGAAAGAGTTTTCTCTTTGTAGGAATGTCCAACTCTGTAAAGTGCTGATTTGATGTGTCTTTGAACTCCTGGAGTTGTTTACCTGCACAGGAAGGTGCTAATGAATGATAGTGGTAATACCCCGGGTCAGAACTCATAGTGGCTCATCAACTGGAATACGCCATTTGAGCATCAAAGCAGCTGATAATGATAATGGGTTCAGAACTGCCACCTTTCAAATTAAAGCAACATTTTCATCTATTTAATCCTCATCTTTCTCTCTGTGAGTTTAATGCTACCTGTCATTGTGCTGCAGCACGGAGACAGGCAGCAGCTCCGACCCACTTTCATCTGTCCTGAAAGACGAGTTCAGGCAAACTTTACACAAACAGTCCTAATTGGTGAGAGGCCTGTCACCGGTGCTGCCGGCAGCCCCGGTTTGTGAGATGCGCTCCGGCGTGAAGCATGTGGATTTTAAAATGTCATATTTGAGCTCACACGGGTCTTCTCTAACAAGCAGCGTTAACCTCAGTTGTGTGAAGACGAGAGGATCCTCGTTTGCCCTCTTTATTCCGGCAGCCTCATATGTTTCTTCTCTTCTTTTTGTGCCAGTTGTGTCTGCAGAGTTTCTTCATGTTCCTGCTTTAAATCTGCTGTTGGGAACCGCTGGTGGAGATGCACACAGTTGTTTGTGTATTTCTCATTCCTGTGAAAAACAAGCCAAATAGACGGTTTGTGTAGATGCAGCAGCAGCAACACTGGCCTTCTTTTTTAGCTATTTAAATTATACTCAGATGGAAAACTCTTTGCATAATAAAAAGATATGAGTGGGTTTATCAAGGACTCAAAACAACACATCGTAGATGAATAATGCTTCATGTAAGCTTCTGTTTCCGTCACTTATATTAATGATTTACACCCTGCAAAATTTCTTCTAGCTAACACTGAAATATTTCAAATAATTCATGTATGATACAATAAAAACGAAGATTTTGGCACATGATTGATTTACGTCATTGCAGGGGAGGTTCTAGGCTAACATTATGGGGGCGGGTGTCCGGGGGCCAGCAGCTGCTCTGTTTGAGGTACATTTGTAAGAAAACACTACAAACATGCCTTTAAGTATTTCAAATTTATTTATAACAATATAATAACAGCAATTTAGTTACTGTATATACTGATGTTTTTCAATACTTTCAACATGAGTTATTTGTCTTGGTGACAACATGGCAATATTTGTTTAAGCATCTCTTTTTAGCTTCAGATAAATTCATTCTCGAGCTTTGGTTCCACACCTCACATCAGGCTAAATCATCACAGAAAAATTCAGTACTTCATATTTAAGCTCCGCCCTCAGCAAGGGGGGGGGGGGGGGGCATAGGGGGATCCAAGCTTGTCAGGGTGGTACTGGCCAGATTGTATAAATAAAAATTATATTTCTTAGCAGATATTTTTACCTGTATTTAAAAGGGTTCAGAAACTCAGAGGATGTTCTGCTCAAGCACAGCAGCATCAGCAGCCCTGGTTAACACCCCTGTGCTTTATCTAATAATAATAATAATAATAATAATAATAATAATAATAATAATAATAATAATAATAATAATAATAATAATAATAATAATAATAATGGGTTGGATTTATATAGCACTTTTCTAGGCAATCAAAGCGTTTTTCATTATTCACACACTGCTGGTGATGGCAAGCTTCTATGAAACCACATCCGCTCTGGGGTGGTCTGACGGGGGCAAGGCTGCCATTAGCGCCATCGGCCCCTTTGACCACCACTGACACAGGAACGTTGGGTGACATGTCTTGCCCATGGACACTTCAGCAGAATATCCCTGACAGGAGCAGAATCCCACAACTCTCCGATCATGAGGCAACCCACTCTACCTCCTGAGCTACTGCTGCCCCCTACTCCTATATGGTAAATAAATCCAGTGTCATTTTAACTCTAGAGGAGTTAAATTTAACTCTGTTCAGATAAGATTTGGTCCCACTCAAATATAGAGTAAAACTTACTCTTCAGCCAATTTACATTTCAGTTTTAATTTCTTTTTCTTTCAATGTTCTTTCTCAGCTCTGGAGTTACCTTTCGATCTATGTTCCAACCCTCACCTTTGGTCACGAACTTTGGGTAGTGACCGAAATAATGAGATCAGGGACACAAGCTGCCAAAATGAGTTCTCTCCGCAGAGTGTCTTGGCTCTCCCTTAGAGAGAGGGTGAGAAGCTTGGTCATTCGGGAGGGGCTCGGAGTAGATCCACTGCTCCTCCACATTGGAAGAGCCAGCTGAGGTGGCTCAGTCAGGATGCCTCCTGGACACCTCCCTAGTGAGGTTTTCAGGGCGTGCCCAAACTGGAGGAGTCCTAAAGGTAAACCCAGGACACGCTGGAGGGACTTTGTCTCTCGGCTGGCCATTGAATGCTTTGGGATTCCTCCAGTACAAATAAATATTTTACCTTAAAGTCAGTAAAAGGGATGTTTACATTTCTAATGAGCACCTAATCAGCCCTTAACCTTTCTTACAAGCGGGCAGACCTGCACTCACACAGTTCGCTGCACCAAAGTGTTGTTTCTTATCTATAGATAGGATTACCTGTTTGTCTTGGTCATGGCTGAATGGAGGAATTAGCTTCCATTCACAGTCAGCACTTTCATCAAGAGGCCCAAGGCAGAATGATCAAAGTTGTCATGGTTTTTTATGTTCATCTGATGGTTTGACGTTCCCCCTGAGGTTTGTTTTTCTGAAGCCTTAATTTCACTCAAGGAATTAAAGAGAACTTAGAGATTCTTAGAACTGGTCCCTTGTTCTTTTCACTTGGTGGCACACTGATCAAAGTTATGCAAAAGCAGCACTTTTAACATCTTTAGATCCAAATAAGAGGAAACGATGCAGCGTACATCAGTAACGAGAGCAATGACCTCTGTCTGTGGGTGATTTTAGGTTGTTATAAGGAGAGTTTTGTGCAGATGAAAGGCTCAATTGATTGGATGTGATCAGTGATTATTTCATTTGTTTTTATAATAGGTGATTTTTGGCTTCGCGGATCTAGAAGCAGGTTGTTAGAACTGGAGTTGCGAGGAGCGTTGGTGGTTCATTTTAATGTTTGCTGCATGTTTTGAAGCAACCAGGTGGTGGCAATGTTGCCACGGGCAGCATGAACCTTTCTGCTTTCTGCTCTAATGTAGAAAAGGTGTTGCAGTGACATTAAAACAGCTCCAAATAAAATGTTTTACTTCTTCTGGGACTACTTTAGAAAAAATTATCTGCATAAATGTATTCATGAGATTTCTGCTGTGAGGATGCTCTGAAAGGCCATTTAAAGCTTAAAGTTTAGAGGTAATTTAATCTTTCATTTGTAGTTTTTATGTGGAAATTATGTGTCATTACTATAAATGTCAGATTTTTTAGGTAATCAAATCACATAATCCCACATGGCCTGATGATGTATATCTTGAAACAAAAAAATTACTTTTGTTAGTCATCGTATTTTGGGTTAATAGAGGAAATTATTACGTTATTTGTTCATGTGAGATTAGTTTATTACCCCAGAGTTAGTTTGCTAGTCCAGGAAACTCAAAAATCCAATTATCACATCTACCAAAAGGATATTAAAACTGAATTTTATTGCTCTAAGCACATAAATTCATGGTACTTCTGAATGCTCAAACACACTAATAAAAGAGTCTGTTTCTAAACTTGATCATTTAAGAAACTAACAGAAAATATGTGCTTGTTTGAATTAACAAGAACGAAGTGTGAAATTCCATTTTTGGTTCTTTTTAAAACACAGATAACGTTTCTCTTTACCTTGCTGACGTTTCGTTTGCGGGTGCAAACATCCTCAGAGCTGACGCTGATGGTGGCGTCACTTCCTATTCCGTTTATCCACGGGCAGCAGAGGACGTTATCACCCTCTGCTGCCCGCTCTCCCCTCTCCGATGATGCAGTCCCATGCATGATCCAATGTGTGGACCCCATCGCCTCTGTTCACGGTCCCACATCCATGTTTCCTTATCTCTATATCTTCCTTTTTCCATCTCTTGTATTTCTGTTGTTCGGTGTTTATGATCCTTGTGTTGTCCCAGTCCATTATATGGTTTTCTCTTGTGCACAGAAAGAATGTACAAAAGATGTTTAAAGAAAAATACGGACAACAAGAAACAAAAGGACTCCTGCCGTTTGGAACGTTTACATCAAAAACGCACACATCCAAGGAACCACCTTCGTTTCAATTTAAGATGCTGGGACGAAAACATCACACCAACAAGCCTACAGCTGAAACCACTGATCCGGACCAAGACAGCACAAAATATAATAGAAAGAACACGAGAGCACTACTCAAAGTAAGGATAAGAAACGTCATAGCCAAGCAGAAGCAAGTGGAAAATGAACTGGAAAGAAGACACCTGGACTTAAAAAGGAATTACAAACTTGATGACAAAACGGAGGAAATAATTAAAGGACACATGATGGAAAAACAGGAAAAAGAGTTCATAAAAGTAAAAGAATGACACATAAAGAAGTTAAACTAACTCATCAACAAGAAAAAGAGGGAAGAAATACAAGATAACACCACACAAAGCTCATGGGTATGTAACCTTTCACAATACGAAATAACAGAAGCAGAAGAAAGCTCATTAAATAAAGGTATAAACTTTTCAGTAACACCAAAGAAAATACCATATGATGAATTTATCGTAGCAACAGAAATAGCATGTCAACAGATCACAGATGAGAGAAAGAAAGCAGAACTTAGAAATAACGTTGTGGGATATTAAAGAACGGCTAAATTCAACACAGCAATATTACAAAAGAAGAACAATCAGCCATGACAGCTTTATCCAAAAATGAACAGATAATTATTCTACCGGCAGACAATGGAAGAACCACAGTAGTAATGGACAAAGAAAAATATAAACAACAGATGAACCAGATGTTAGAGGACAAAAATACATACAAAATACTTTAAAAAAGACCCAACAGAAAGCATTAAGAAAAATATGAAAATATTTACTGAAGCCACTGCAAGAAAAAGGCAAAATAACAGAAAAAATGTATAAACACTGGATTCCTACAGCAAACATAACACCAAGAATCTATGGAACACCAAAAATACACAAACAAAACACCACTTAGACCAATGGTAGACAGCATAGGTATACCAACATACAACATGGCAAGAGATATCAGCAAAATCATCAGCCTGTTATTAGGAAACAGACCAACACTGCAAAAACAGCATAGAACTGGCAAAAGAATTAAAAAGATTACAATAGAAGATAACGACATACTCATCTCACATGACGTCACATCCCTGTTCACAAAACACCAACTCAAAAAACCATAGACATAGTAGTTAACAGAATCAGACAGGACAAGACTTTACACAAAAGAACAAACCTCACAGCAGATTACATAGCACAACTGATAGGACTGGTAGCTAACTCTACTTACTTCACATACGATGACACAATATACAAACAACTGGAAGGCTTTGCCATGGGTAACCCGTTATCAGCCACCCTGTGTGAATTTTTCATGGAAGACCTGGAACAAAAAGCCGTAGCCACTGCCCCCCCCCAAACTACAAAATAAAACTATGGAAACGCTACATGGATGACATACTGGAAATCATACCAAAAGGACAAACAGAAACACTAACACAACACTTGAATAACATTGACGACACAGGCAGCATAAAGTTCACTTATGAGTTAGAAACAGACGGCAGTATAGCATTTATGGACATGAAAATCACCAGGCAGACCGACGGGACCCTAAACATAAACATATACAGGAAACCAACACACACAGACCAATATCTATTATGGACATCAGAACACCCTACCATACACAAAATGTCAGTAATCAGAACGTTATATCACCGAACAAACATAATAACAGAAGAAAGAGACCGTAAACAAGAGGACAAACACATACAACATGCTTTAAAGACCTGCGGATACCCGACATGGGCAATAAACAAAGGAAAACAACAAACAACAGAATGAAAAGAACAACCTAAGCAAAGAACCAGAAACCCAGATAGACAAGATACCAGCTGGACATAAATGTGGAGTTGTTTATGAAATCCCATGCAAACTGTGCAGTAAAAACATACATAGGAGAAACCGGACGCCAACTCAACACACGAACAATAGAAGAAAGGAGTGTGAGAGAGAAACAAGTCGAAGACACACAAGAGCAGCAAAAGAAGAAGCAGAAAGCACAATAAAGAAGTCAGCCGTAACAGATCACTGCACAAGAGAAAACCGTATAATGGACTGGGACAACACAAGGATCATTAACACTGAACAACAGAAATACAAAAGATGGATAAAGGAAGCTACAGAGATAAGGAGACGTGGATGTGGGACCATGAACAGAGACGATGGGGTCTACACATTGGATCATGCATGGGACTGCATCATCGGAGAGGGGAGAGCAGGCAGCAGAGGGCGATAACGTCCTCTGCTGCCCGCGGATAAACGGAATAGGAAGTGACGTCACCATCAGCGTCAGCTCTGAGGATGTTTGCACCCGCAAACGAAAAGTTAGCAAGATAAAGAGAAACCTCATTTGTGTTTAAAAAAGAACCAAAAATGGAATTAGAAGAAAAACACAGAAAGAACGTACAAAAGATGTTTAAAGAAGTGTGAAATGTTTGGTCATCGCTTTATTGCTGGAATACCCCTGCTAAACTAGTTCTGGGGCAGTGATGGCGTGCATTAAAAAAAATTCTAAAGCAGTAAAACATTAATCAAATTGCAAAGAAATGTAGACAGGCTGACAGAGAATGGAAACCTAAAAATACATTTAGTTAAAATAGAGCCTAGTTAGAGCAGAGAATAAAACAGCATGTTTAAGAGGTGAGGAAATGCAGTGAGGACATCACACCTGCAAACATACAGACCGGTAACTAACCAGCATCAAGCTCCTCCTTACAAGGACATTAACTCAAAAGTTATTTCATAAAACATCTTCAAATTTTCATTCAAACCATTATATTGCGTTTAGATGATCCAGAATTAAAGAGCACATTCTAGCATGAGAAAAACTGAACAAAATAACAGCATCAATCACCAAATCCCTCATTTCAGGCAAAAAAACAAATGTTTGAGTTCTGCAGGGAGATTAGATAACATTTCTTTTACCCCGCAGACGTGTCGATGTTTCCCTTCCAGCTGCCCCCCAACTCTGTGCTATCGAATCCTCAGGAGTTTTCGTTGTTGGATAAACTGAAGAGCAGACGAGGGAGTTGAAAACTTTATGTTTATCGGCTGCTGATTCTCAAACTTCCCAAAACACAGATTCATCTACTTCAGGGTTTGATGCGTAATGCCCTCAGAGACGAAGAACATTTGGCTTTATTTTCCAGGTGTTTAAATTTTTATTTACTGAATACGATTTGAAATAATCAAATTCTGATTTTAGAGCCAGATCGACTCAGAACTGCTGCTTTACTCAATGTTTTATTAACTAACAAAAGGGATTTTGTTTACATTTCTACAGAAACAAAAACTTTCAAAGGAAGTTTGGTTTGTTCACTTCTAGTGAGGTGTACTGGGAGGTAAATCTCTTCAGACATATGCATCTTTGTCAGATCCAACTTAAAATCTGCTCATGTTTTAAATCTACAAGTTTAAACTTAGTTTCCCCCCCCCCCCCTTCAATAAGAATAACATAAAAAATCTGATTTCAACTGCATCCCTGTTATAGTTTGTTGTCCCACATGTTAGTTTACTCAACTAAGGTTGAGAATTCTGTCAGAACTAGGAAGAGTATAATTCACATGCAACTTTTACGTATTTTTAAATCATTTTCTTGTGCCAGTATGTGCTGCGACGAACCTTTACAGGGTTAATGAAATGTCACTCAGGCCCCCACCGTGCAACTTGTGGCCAGAATACCGCACTTGCAACTTCAGACTAGTGTACCGCATCCCTGTTGGTCCTGTTGGACTGTTGCCTGATGCTGCAGTCTGCTTCCAGCACGTTTCCTGCATGTTTTAGATAATGAACACAGCTGATTTGTTTAGTTTAGTGATGAGTCACTCCTGTAAAAACTAATGAAGGCTGAGAAGACATTTCAGCTGTTAGATTTAGGTGTTGAAAAGATGAACGCACAGCAAGGAGATGAGTCTTGATTTTGGTTCTACTTAAGGGACACTAGGGGACGCTAAAAGCAAGCCAAAACTGCCGAGTGTGCCTTAAATTTGCCTGATGGACTTCTGTGTAAAACACAAACTACAGGTGATCAAAAATATCCTTTTCATTCTTCTAAGTAAAGCTTTCACGTATGTCAGCAAAGAAAATTCAAGTACAAATAAAAGGAGGTAAAAAAAATCCTGAGTTTTATGTCTCTGATCGAAGGAAACATCTGAATGTATCGGTGTCTAAACATGGCCGTGGCATAGTAGGAGCTGTGGAAATGAGGATGAAATGAAGAGCTGAGGGACTTTTCTTCCTGCGGACAGAGAGGAGAGAAGCCTGGCAGCCTGCCTCAGATCCTCTCTGCTGCCTGATTGTTTTGGACAGCCTCTTTGATTTCTCAGAGCTTCAGCTTCATATCCAGAGGAACCAGACAAAACAAGGACTACACAGGACCCATGCAGTTTGACCTGGTCACGCCTTCATTTCAAATCTCACTAACTCTTCTCTGTAATGGTCACAAACTCAGTTATGCTCCTCTGCAACAGGCATAAGTAAAAACCAGCAGATCAGGGAAGGATAAATCAAATAAATGCTCCAGTTTTGTCACTCTTTGTGGATAAAATGTTAAATACGACTCACGGGGGAATGATAGTGAATAGTGTTATAGAGCCGCTCATAATGAGGCAAACGATGAGCTTGTTGTTTTTTGCCAAAATACATTTTAATATTTTTAATACCAAAACTTCTAACAAAATTTTTTAACCCTTTGATGCATAACGGTCACTACAGTGGACAGGTACTCAAAATTGTTATTTATTTGTTTTTGCTATTAAGCACAGCTGTTGAAGACTTTATTGCATTTGAGCCCCTCCATTTGGACTTCAGTAAGCCAAGCCAACATATTTCATGCTCAGAATGCATGCTGTCCACTGAGGTGGACATGTAATAAATTATTTGTAAATTATAAAATTTTACATAAAATATTTGTTGAAATTAGTTTCATTCACACCTAAAGATGAATGAAAAAAAATTGTTAAAAAAATCATGGTTGAAGATTTCATAATTCATGCATCAAAGGGTTAAAGGGGACAAATGATGTCAAACTCACCTTTTGCATTCCTTTGTGCTGCCATGTGTGTCTCATAAGAGTCGTCCACATTAGGAGGCCCTCGGGCCAGGTCCGGCCCGCAAACCTCCACTTTCTGGCCCCTGGACACCCCACTCTATGAATACTCCAAATGTGAAAACAAATCCATCCATCCATGTTCTTTCAGTGTGTTTGACATGCTCGACACATGGGAGGCAGCATCACCTCTCCTCCCCTCATTTTCAATGAGGCATACGCAATAAAGCGCTAATCGCAGGTCACCCTCCTGCTAAGCGACGTGCATAAAACGTGCATGTGAAATGTTGCGCTCATGCATGTTACGTGCACAGGTGAGCCAGCAATGCAATCCCAGAAAGTTGAGATAGTTTTACCTTTTCGTTGCTGTTGCTTGGACTAGGACCAATCAGTGGATGTTTCATTGACTGACCAATGAGCGGACAGGATGCTTCTCAGTACATGTCCAGGCAAACATGGAGGAAAAGTTAATACTTGCCGTGTTGGATTTCCAAGAACTTTTCCGCATTTCTACAAAACAAAGAGATCTTCACAAAAGGCAGCGAGAAAGTTTACGGACGAAAACATTTTCGTAAGTTGATCTAGTGCAATAGCAAACCTGAATAAGGCATTTGTGTATTATTTAACTCTGAACTGCTTTAATAGTCCAAAATTTCCTCCAATCTGATGGCCAGTCAAAACAATGAAATACTCTATTCACCATGGAATAGAGCGCGTTGAGTCTTTGCCGCTGGCCACTGCCACTGGTCGCTGCCGCATGTCACCTCCTATGTGTCAGGTTATCAAAGCAACGGTGACGAGTTTTGCTGATTACGATCGTTTGCCGCCTCCTGTGTGTTGAGCCCATTAGGAGTTAAATACCTAAAACAATTTGTTTCTAAAAATAATCAATTGGTACATCACAAAAAGCGAAATTAGAATTAAACCACCTCTTGTGCAAGAGAAAGCTGCTGCTGGAGGACCAGCAGCCCTACTTGGAGCCCCTCCCAGATATCGGAGCTTCTCTTTATTTATTTATTTTTACCCCTCATGGCACAGTTATGTTTTTTTTTTATTTAGCATTGCTTTCACAAAATTAAAGTAACACTAAACAGTTTCCAGCTTCTCTTTCCTACTGGTTGAAAGTGGACACAAAACTTGTGAAGACATTCCTTAAATTGCCTCAGCTGTCTCTTGTAGAGAATAGTCTCCAAGTCCAGGAAGAGGAGTTGTTTTCATGTTCTTTTTGACACATTTTCTTGCCAGAGAGCTGATTGAGCTTGTTCAAACACATATTTGATCGTTCTGTTAAAAAAATAAAACCTGTACAGAAACTGGAACGGCTACTTTTCCATGAGCGCTGACATCATTTCATGAGTTATTCTATTTTCATATGCAGATTAAATCCTCTTTTCATGGAGACTGTAGCAGCTGACTTAACGCCAACATGCCTCATTAGAGTTTCATTGTTGATGTTGTTTCTCTCCTGTGGGTGGCAACAAGGATTGTAATGAGCTGTCTACATCTCAGTCAGCAGCTGCAAAGGGCCACCTGTGTGGGAGTGTGCTTCACTAAGTACAATATCCCTCTGATTTCAAATTCAATTCAAAGATACTTTATTAATCCTAGAGGGAAATTAGAGTTTCAGTACACACAATTCTGAGATCAGACATACATAGACATAGACACATGACAAGAATTGGTGACTGTGGTCATTCTCAACCCGAGTTGCGCTACCTTAATAGAGAACAGAGGGTTTACATGAGGATTGGATCAGGTGGAGGAAAAAAGGCACTTCAGCGTTACCTTCCACAGGGAGGGCAGCTTTGCTCTGCAAAAACACCTCAGACAGAAATGCAACAGACTTCAGACATTACACAACATAAGTGTCCACTAGGTGGGGAGGTAGGGTTGGGACTCTCCTCACATCAGTGCATGCAGCCACGATAAGCAGTGCTCGTCACCTCTGTTTGGACGGGGGAGGGAGGTAATTGGGTTTAGAAAGCACAGTGACTCCTGGAAACGGTTCCACGACCTTCACCGGTCTCAGTCCCGCCCAGGCTGGGATAGGGAGACAGAGTTGCCATGGCGACGGCAGCATTCCACATTTCTTCTGAGGGGGAGTAGTCACTTCAGCCTCACAGGCTCAAGGGCACCAGATTCAGATAACAACTTGTTTTGGGGCCAGACAGAGATAATGTCCTCTCTGTCTTAAAGTTCTGTTGGTCCTCAACCCCTCTAAATCTAATAATGGCATAATCAATCTATCCCAATCCGTGCTGACCCGTCAACTTTCTCCTTGATCGAATCCACCTTCTGTGCCAGAGCCTGAATCTCAGCCAAAGTTCCAAGCTTACGACTCACCTCAACAATTATACGAGTTTGTGCGTTCACAGCGCGGTGTAATCCATCCCTGAGCTCCGGGATTGAGCCAATATTCCTCAACAACTCATTAATTTTCAGTAAGCCAGGTCAGGCCAAAAAGCAAGAAACCTGACACCAACACCACGAATATCCAGACGTCTTCAGAATCCTTTACAGACAGTTGAGAGAGGCAGATCAGGTTCCACTGTTTCCAGGAGTCCATGATATGCCCAGCTGGCTCTGTCCCAGAGGGGCATCCGAGAGCCCCTTCTCCCGTTCTCATCGTTGAAAACATTTTGTCAGTCGCATTGAGACCAACGGACCAGGTCCATTTTTAATAATTTCCAGTTTCCAGAAAAATTCTGATGCACCGTACACCCAAAGACAGACAAAAGCCTTGGGATAGATAGGGAGGAGAGGAGGAAAAAAGCGTCTGTACTCTCCAAGAGCCGGAAGAAGAAGAAACAGTTTCATGCTATTATTTTATCTTAAATGATGCCCATTACAGCAAAAATACATGGAAGTGGGCTCTGAGTGATCACACATTGTTGCCGTTTCCTTTATGTAAACATAACTATTTATTTAGCACACCATTTAAGCACTAAGCTGTTTATACATTATGTAGTTTACACTTTTTAATGTGGATTGAACAAAAACCACAATTATTCAATTATCCCCACTTTGACATTAGGTTGCAAGAAATTTTACACTTAACAGCAGATCAAAATACAGAGAAAGACAATGGCCTAGCCAGGATTTAAGATTCTACCAATGATGTTGTTTGCAGCTTCCTCACATTTATTGTTTTCAGAGAAAAATCAAAGCTTAATGACAAAAAGATCAAAATGCAGGACAAGCATCAGTCTAAAGCATTGGGCCTATATTTACAAAAAACAACAAAAATAACTGAATCAGAGTACATTTGGAAAAACATCTTTGATGTAAATTTTGTCATGATGCTACGATGCTACTAAGCTCTTGAACTTACCCTCTGGTCCCACTGTGTTCTACACATCACAATCATGTCCACTATCAATATGATGCTAGAAGATTGCAGCATGCTATTCTGAAACTAGTGATGAGATAGTGTAGCCTAGACAGGCCAACCACTAAACTCCACCATGTTCCATTCAGGACCCCAATGAGCTACGATCACAATGATAAAGTACGATCATCTTGCAATGTATTTGCTCAGCGCCTTGGGCTTCCTGACAGGGTTGCGGAAGATGCTTTATAAATAAAGCTTTGATTTGATTTGATTTGCTCAAAACTGGATCTTTCATTTAACAGGAAGCTCATTTTCACCTAAAGACATGCAAATACGGTGCCTAAGTCACACCCATCTACTGCCGCACCATGGGTCCCCGGAAGAAGGAAATAATGAATGCAACTTAATGGGGCTAAAAATGCTATTTTCTAATTCCGCTTGTTTTGTGCAATGGGTTTCACGTCTGTGAATTTTAAAGACGCATTTTGATACCAAGAACTTGCATATTTTTGAACGGGGGGGGGGGGGGGGGGGGGCATTATAGGTTTTGAGTGAAAATAAGTCCAGGACTACAAATGCGTATCACGAAGGTGACTTCATCGAACCAGACACGGAGAAAAGCAGAGGGAGAATGGCTGTAAGTTTAACAAACTTAAAATCCTTCCTTCCTTCAGGAGGAGAACACACCATTAATCTGGCCATTTGGTAAGAAGCTGCTACACTAGAGGAGACGTGGTGACGTCACATATGCGTCTTGCCGATATCTAATTTGTAATCATGCTAATTACAAACTTTTACAAGCTGATAAATCTCAAAGTACGAGACAGGCATGGTTGAAACACACATCATTATTTTTCATTTAAGTTGCAGTACAGCATATGTGCGTTCCAGGGATTAAGGCAAAGCAGATTAGAAAATAGCTCTTTTAGCCCTTTTGACTTGCATTCATTTTTTCATTCATCCAGGGACCCATGAGCCGAACGGAAAAGGAGGAGACTTAGACTCCCTATACCACCCATGTTTGGGATCATTTGTTATGTCTCCAAAGGGGCTGTAGTCTGGGGAGGATCAAGACCAGGGGTTTTCAGTTTCGGTCCAGCTCATTTTAGTGGTTTCTCTGCTCCAACACATTTGATTCAGGGGTTTAATCACCCGTGCAGCAGCTCATCAGGGTCTGCAGAAGTCTGTTAATTACCTGCTGATTGAAATCAGGTGTGTAGAAACAGAGTTCTAACTAAAACATGCTGGATACCAGCCCACTAGGAAAACATTAAAAGTGGGGCCAGCTGCTCAGTTAGAGGCACATGTGTAGGAAAACACTAAAAAACCATGCCTTTAATTATTTAAAATTTCTTAAGAAATTACTTTAGATACTTACAAGAGCTTTTCAACTCGTTTCAAAATATAACTGGTAAAATGTGTTATTTGAGTTTTGATTTCAGTAACACTGAAATATTTGTTTAAAGATGTCTTCCATTTCAGGTAAATGCATTCTCATGCTTGTCTCTCATTAGGGTAATTCATCATTAAAAATCAGTACTTATTAATGTTTAGACTCTGCCTTCCGTGGGGGGCCACCATGAGGCCAGCCACTGTTTAAAGCTGCCATGAAATCAAAATGTTTAATGGGCTATGGGTGGTCCAAGCTTGCTGTCAGGGTGGTATCGGCCTACCCTGGACCCACCAATGGCCATTGCAGTTTGTAGTCCAGTTTCGGAGAAGTTAAACTCAAGGAAAATACACAACTTTCATCTAGATTTCACGGAAAATAGCATTTGTCAACGGAATATTACGGTACTCCAACTGCCTTATTTTGTCCAGTGAATACAGAAAAAGCTCTAATAAGAAGTAATCAGTCCGTGCACTTGCAAGGAATTTCATCAGCATTTTCCTAATTGCGTATTTTTGGCAATTGACGCGCGTGTGTGTGTGTGTGTGTGTGTGTGTGTGTGTGTGTGTGTGTGAGCGAATATTGGCTTCTCCCAATAAGAACATTAAACATGGAAGTGTTGGAGATTAGCAGATGTAAACCTCAGATCTGAACCAGTCTCAAACATTGATCAGAGATGTCATCAGGCCAGAGAGGAGTTTCAGCAGCTTGTAATTTCACGAGTGAGAGGCAGTCGGTTATTACAACCGGTTCAACAAACTCAAAAACGCTGTGCTGAGTGTGGTTCAGATGCTGCGTCTTTGGTTCAAAGCTCCGACATTTGCATTGTGATAGGGTGTGTTGACATTTCCATGGTGGCCAGCAGGTTGCTTTTATGAAAAGCCACCTGTCGGTGTGTGAAAGAATGTGTTTAAATAAAAATTGGAAGCTGAAATATGGAATGGATGAGGGTGTGTCTTCTCTGCCTGTCTGACAGCGTGTCATTTCTCAGCAGCAGCCTGTTATTATCTCGAGTGTTTGGCCATCTTCTGGACACAGAGGTGCACTTTGTAAATGCTGAATGTGACAATAGACAACTGTCGTCAGCTACTGGCTTAAACAGTCCCCCCCCCCCCCCCCCCCCCCCCCCCATCTCTCTCTCCCTCCCACCCTGCTCTGATTTGATCTGCAGGATGCAGCTTTACCTGCAGGGATGCTGCTTGTAAACATGCTTCTGTTTGCTGACATTCTGCAGTTTAAAAGGAGCCTGGAAGGTCTGGCTATAAATCCTTGATTGTCCTGTTAAAAAGAAATAAACTGACCTTAACTGTCACCGGTGAGTCACACGTAGCCTCAGTCACTCCGTAACTGTTACCCAAACTCACCTCTGGGCCTGTTTTGCTGTGTGCGGGGAATAGAAAGTGGGTTTTGAAAAACTCTTCTGACATCAGACTGGGCGGCTGATGCTGACTTAATCAGTGCCAGCCGATCGGCTGGTTACTCAGCTTGTTTATGAAATGATCTCCAGACAGAAAATTCACACAAGTACTGAATTCTGATTATTCTAAGGACAAATACGATCCACAAAGTAATGAAAACCATGAAACTTGGTGGAGATGTATGGAAGCCCATTGCCGCCACTCAAGCATGAGTGTATTTTTCATATTTGCCAGTATCGATCAGATAAGCCTGTATTTCCACCCACAGGCACTGAGCAGAGTTTTAGGACCTCTGAGCAGCTGCAAGTCCAAACGTTTCCTCTGAGACTGTCGCTCTAACAAAATGGGTTATATAATGGACTGAATGTGAGTTTCTGTGTTGCCCAAATGGATTTAGTCTAATAATATCTGTCTTGTCCAAATGAGGGATTATTCTGAGGACTGCAGCCATGGATGAAGGAAGTGTCTCAGATCAAAATCTGATGCAGAAAATCCCACATTTGGAAAACAAAAGAGGCTCGATACTCTGATACAGCATAAACCAGTTTGGTCATTATTTGTTTGAATTTTATTTTCTCTCCCTTATTTTGCAGCCGTTCAGTCTCTGAACAGCCTGAATGACCAGATTGCTCAGTTCATGGTGACCCGACCGTGCAGTCTGGCTGATGAGGATGAAGCCTTCATGCCTGCAGAGAGGGACACCTTGAGGAAGTCCATGGCCCTGATGAGACACCTGCTAATGGATGCTCAGGTACAACTTTTGTTTTTGTATTTGGCAAATGTTTTAATCCAGAGTGACTTACAAATGAGTGTAAAAAAAGAGTTAGCACTGAAGCCAACAATAAACTACTTAGAAGGAAGATTAGTAGCTCTGCTGGTGTAGAAATGGTGCTAACTTAGAGAAGTGCTGAGATATTCTCTGAAGACACATGTCCTGTTAAAGTTTGTCTCATATTTGACCAGGTCCAGCCCGCAGAACCACATGTTCATAAGGAGCTGCCTCAGGAAAACAGCTCAGAAGTACTTTAACTGGTGTGAGGTCTTATTAAAGCCAGTTGTTCTGCAAATGAGACAAACTGCAGTTCATCGCCTGGCCTTTAGGTGGCCACTCAAACGCAGGATTGCTTTTTATTTAAATGTCCAAATTAACAGCAGAGACTAGTTTTTATGACCTTTTAACATCATTATTTTCAGTTTCTGGGGCTAAACTCCTTACTAAATGTTTGATTATAGTGCTGTCTAATAATCTAATCTAGAGTGTTGTGGTAACATGACCACCTACCCTGTTCTGGTTAAAAAAGAAATGCCAATATTAAAAACACAAATTAAATAAACATGAATTCAGAATATTATAAAACATAAGACACTTTAGAATTATATTGAGAATTTTAGAAGATTAGAATATTACAGACTACGCTTTCTATTGAAATATAAACTACATTTCAGATCAAATATAGAATATTATTGTCATATAATTGAGCAGCTGCCTCAGTGTCATCTTCATCATCTTCATAATTGTCACTGATGGCAAGAATCGCTGGCACAGTAACTGTCCCTCTCAGATTTCCAAAGAAATCAACATAAAACTGCTAAATATATGTAATAGTATAAATGTTATTATTGTAACCATGTAGATTGTTACCATGTACGTTTTACCCACCTCGCCTGCTGGTGGAGGGACCGGTGGCGCATACGCTCGGCAGCCTCACCTATGTTAGTGAGCCCCTGGGCAGCTGCGGCTCCAATGTAGCTGATCACCACCAGGGTGTGAATGTGTGATTGTGTTGTGAAGCGGGTTGTAGAACGACGCTACACAAATACAGGCCATTTTGCAACAGTTTCCTGTAAAGCATCAGAGGCTTCAATGAAACGTTGGTTTAGAAGTGGATAGAGTGTTTTTATCATCTCTCAGTAAACGCCATCTACTTTTGCTAAAGCTTTTTCAGTTTCAGTGATTCTGTTCAAACTACTGCTGTTTTCCTCTTTTTTTAATCCTCTCCTTGGCTGCATTCTGATTAGACTTACTTCCCGAGCTTAAAGCTGTAATTGCTCTTAGTGGTTGTTTTAGATCAATTTTTATTTAAAAACAATCCTCACAGAACCTTTCCCTCAAATTCCTGTGGAATGCTGTTCTTCTTGCTACATTTGAATAAACACCTTAATAACTAAACTCACATTTTATGGCGCCTTTCAAACACGAGCATGGCTCCGAGAGTTTTACCAGGCAAAGGCAAAACAGACATAAAGTAAAAGATTAGTGCAATATAAAGCAGCACAAGAAAGTAATATCAGTTGTAAATTTCCTTGCTATCCTGAATATATTGTATCATTAAATCAAGTATAAACATTGTAGAAACATGTGCACTATGTGAAAGGACATAAAATGTACTTGAAGCACAAATAGTCAAAAGCAACAGGAAAAGAAAATTGATGGGATAAACTCTGAACATCAAGTTGGCCTCATGCCTGAAAGTAGATAGTTCACTTCACCATAGAGTGAGAGTTGGTGGTATCGTCCAAACAGTGTTTCCTGCAGCCTGGAGCCCGGAGTACCAAGCCTGGGTTTGTATTTAAATTGCTGATCCGCTGGCCATAGAGTATTGCCCTGAAATCCAAAATGCTATCTTCTGTGCTGCTGTAAATTTCACCCAAACATACTGTTCTAGTCTGGACACGATTTTACCCACAATACACTGCAGCTGTGAATGATTGGAGGTCATTTCTATACAGATTCATACAAGGAGAACATAGAAGGAGCCAGAATAGAGTTCATTTGAATAATTTTAGAAATGGATTACTGTGTGTTTAAATAAATTAGTGATCATGTTTAATGGTCCTATTTCATGTCAAATCTACTTTTGGGCACTTTGGACAATGTTTTATTATTTTCTCATGAATAGCTTCCCAAAAGCAGGTTTTGGCTTCATGCATACATTTTTCTGTCTCAACTGCACATCATCTGCTTTGTGTGCCCAGCAACTACAGAAGCCTGGATGGGGTTGTTGCTGCATCATCATGGCCCGCTCCTCCCCATCCAGAAAGTCTCCAGTCCGGATCCATCCTCCCCTGGACTGTAAACTATAACACCCAGTCTCCCCGTGTAACTAGCAGGGAGTTTGATCTCCACAGTTGTGAAAAAGCAATTTCTTTCTTATCTAGTCTGCACTTGAAGTAATGCCCAGAGTCAAAAAAATGCATTTTTGTCTGTAAGAGGTGCAGGATCCCTGAAACGTTTGGATTTTTGCAGAAGAATATTGCATTTACCCCGTCCTCCCCCAAAATAAAAAGGCTCTCTTTTTCCGAATTAACCAGATTAACTTTGCAGGGCAAGAAAACTCTGTTCTTCCGAATTACCGAGATAACTTTAAAAAATAAAATAAAAAAGAACCCTCTGCAGTGCTAATGATGCTCTGTAGCATTATTGATTGGCTAATGAATCTCAAACACGTCCTGTTTGTTGAGTTTAATTCATTTTCACTTTTTGGGGGATTGAAACTCTGGGAAATAGCTACTCTTGTCTCTGACTAAATGGGCAGGAACAATAATTCAGAAGCAAATCCGCATCGGATCTTCTGGATGTGGCTGTGTTTCTCCACGATCAGTACACTAAATATGGAAAGCTCAATGATTACTATTATATGAATCTGAAGCTGCTTTCATAGTGATACAGGAAACAACCAGAAGATTGCTAAAAATTCTAGATCCTTGAGGAGTGCACCGTGTAGCATCCCATATTTAACCTTCTGGAAGCAGGCGTTGCAGATTTGCAACGTTAAAACCTACCTACCTGGTTACTCCACATATGCATTTCATGAGCATTTTTTAACTCAGAAGTACCCCCGAATGCCTTAGGTGTTCGTCCTTTTTATCTAAACTTATTTTGAGCCTGAGAGGGTTAACTATCTTTAGTGGTGCGGCGCAGCAAGCTGGTTTGGATCAACCCTACTATAATGGATTCTATTTGAAGCTGCAACGTTCCACACCGCCGATGCCACTTAATCGATATTTACAGTCAGAAAGGAAACTAGTATTTCTCCCTTGTGGTTTCTGTTTTTTGTAAGAATAAATAAATAAATAAATAAATAAATAAATAAATAAATAAAAATTTTCTCTAAATGTAAACCAGACTAAAAGTACCCATCAAAATAACCCTAAAAGGTACTGTTTAACACCTTCATAGGACAGCAGTAGCTCAGGGGGTAGAGTGGGTTTTCCAAAATGTTGGAGGTTCTATTCTGGCTCCCACCAAAGAATGCTGCTGTTGTGTCCTTGGGCAAGACACCTAACCTTCCTTGCATCTTGCTTCCATCAGTGCGCCCTAGGGCAGCTGTTGCAACACGGTAGCTCATCACCAGAGGTGGAAAGTAACGAATTACATTACTCACGTTACTGTAATTGAGTAGCTTTTTTGTAAATTTATACTTTTTAAGTCATTTTTAAAATCTGTACTTTTACTTTTACTTGAGTAAGTTTTTAAAAAAGAATTGTAATTCGCTACATTTTAAATCATATCCGTTACTGAGTAAAAATAAATTGTAGGCTTAATAAATTAAAAATATTACGTGTAGCAGCGTCGGAACAGAAAGAGACACCTGCATGAGCGCCACGTCTAAACCGGGGGGGCTACACGCTTTATGATGAGGACAAACAGCCATTTTTACCGCAGTTTTGCTCAAAAACATCAGTACAGTCCCTGTGATCCACTCGCATTCCTCTCTCCCTCCTCTCCTGTCGGTAGGAACCCGAACCTTCGCGCACCGGTTTGACGTCATCAGAATTCGGCTCGGTTCGGCAACCAGACTCGGTTCCGTGTTTGAAATGTGTTTCCTTACCGCGCACGGAAGCGGCAAAATTACGTTTAGCGCTCCTAAGAAGCCGATTATCAGCGCTCTGCTCATAAAACAGAAGACCTGCAGGCCTCTGTGAGTTAATCCTGATACTGTTCAGGTGTAAACATTGTGCTCCATCCCTGTGTTTGAACTCAGAAGTTGCTCCTTGATGCCACAGATATGTGATGATTTAGCTTGTTTCTTTATTTTACTCCAGAATAAGAGATTAAATTATTACAAAAGCAGTTCAGTGTAGTTAAATTAGTCATTCAAATGATTCTAACATGCTGCTGCTGCTGCTGTGTGTGTGTGTGTGTGTGTGTGTGTGTGTGTGTGTGTGTGTGTGTGTCTGCATAAGACAGCATGGCTTCATCAAATCCATGCATCCTATATTGGACCTATCTTTGGTCTGGGAGGTGTAACTTATCATGATACAAGCCTTTTAAAACATGTTAAAGTGTTACAAGAGGAGATAAATGCATGAATTTGAAGTTCATGTTTGGAGACCAACCTTCACAGTTTGGAGGCTCACGCTGGTGAGGAGACACCATTAGTTCTAGTAACACCTGGGCTCCCAAGGCCTATTCTGACAGGATGGATGTTACGGGACCCTTAAGGATTCCAGTTGGATGATTGGAGGATTATTTAGGAGGATTGGAATGAACAAACTGATTTCAGTGGTGAAGGGTTAAAGGTATTGGCTCGGCATTAAAATTGTAGAAATGCAAAATAACTACACTTTATTATCTATATAAACATGTACTGGGTCCAGTTTTTTATTTTATTAAGGACTTTTGTCATAAATCATTACAGAAAATCCAAATCCTCTCCTCCAGACAGTGAAGAACTGTGTTTCGCATACGTCACTCCAGCACGTAAAACAAGCTAGCTGCTGATGCTAATATTGTGAATCACTGTTATTTGTTTACTTTCATGCTCCTAATTATTACGTAAAATTGCGTTTACAGCTGCAGCAAAAGGTCTGAGCCATGTGTCCGTGTCCTACACGCATTTTTAAATAACAGGTCTGATCTAAAATAATAACCTACATCTATAAATCCATCTAGAACCGCACCGCTACTTCTGGACTCCAGACGAGTCCCGTTAGCATGACTGCAGCAAAACTAACCGTGTTCGCTCCGGTAAGGAAAGAACAAGTCCTTTGGGAAAGCTACGACACACACACACACACACACACACACACACACACACACACACACACACACACACACACACACACACACACACACACACACACACACACACACACACACACACACACACACACACACACACAGATATAATCTAAAAGATGATCTCTATATTTCAACATTAAAACCTCCATGACATCCTGGATTAGTGCAAACAACGAGTTGAGCTAAGGAGTTACTCCAGCATCAGGAAGATTTATTCTGGTAAATTGTAGGTTCATTATTTTCCAGAGTTATGTCAATAAATACACACAGCAGTAAAACTGTAGATTACTGAACTATATTGGGACACATGATGGAGCTAAAACCAGCTGAAAACTTGTCAGCTTAGAGCTCCCAGTGGAGCACAGAAATGAAATATTTAAGAAAAGTAAACAAACTGTACTGATTTTGGTTCTGAAGACGAACAGAATCCTCCTCATTGTCCAAATCAGGTCGCAGGTCTTCTGAGTCAAACGGTCTAAAACATGTCTGCACCTCTGGTAGTGATATCCAGCTGGCGAGGTCGGAGTTCGGTTGAACTTCTCCAGTAATCTAACATCCGTTCTCGTCGCCGTATCCCAGAGAAAAAACAAATCTGATGGACTAGCAGAGGCTTCAGAAGCTACATCTGATTGATGACACATTGTTCTCTGCTATAACGCTAACGCAGAAACACCGGAGCAAGGCGTTGTTTACTGCAGCTGTTTCAGCAGAGCTCCATGTGAAACGTCAACTGCTGCCCAGGGCTTAGACCGGACGTTAGTTTCTGTTTTTCCTGTGCCGGTCACAAACATCAGATTTTCTTACAATTCCAGCCGTCAAAATCCAAAAACCTTTTTCATCTGAGATTTTAATACACATTTACACATGCTGTTCAAACAAATTTTGCCTCTGGCCGATATCTTTAAATGAGTGAGTGAACCCACTACCAAAGATGAACTCTGCTAATTTTAAAAATCAGCTGCTCTAAATAAGCATTCAGGGAAAAGTCATGGGCTTGTGACTATAACCTAATTTATGTTACTAGTTTGCAGTGTAACTGCCTTTGTATGCATATTTGTTCATTTAATTAAAAAAACGGCCACTTTGACATTTATACCCCATTGTCTTTTTTTTTACTATTCAGAAGAGCCCGTCCTTGCACAGTCAAAAAAGTAACTAAGTAACTTTTACTCTGACTACATTTGAAATAAGCTACTTTTTACTTTTACTTGAGTACATTTTGAGGCAGGTAATTTTACTTGTAATTGAGTAAAATTTCATGAAAGTAATTATACTTGTACTTAAGTACAACATTTTAGTACTCTTTCCACCTCTGCTCATCACCACTGGCGTGTGGATGTGTGTGTGTGAATGGATGGATGACTGTGTTGTGAAGCGCCTTGGGGGATCTTCAGACTTTTATGAGATATGTTTCTGATTATTCGTGTATCTGGATGAGAGAGTCTCCCTTCCTCCCTTTCTCTGCCATCAGATGAGATCATAATTAATCTGCACAGTGCTGCTCTCACATCTCATCTTCCCTGATTAACGCTGGATAAATCTTGACACTGCGATTCAATTGTGTCGTCCATTTGCGTCCCGGACAACGTGCATGATGGATGCAGCATCCTCCCAACACTCTCCTGAAGATATTTTCTCAGATGCAGTGTCATTGATTAAAGGGAGGGTAATTCAGTAAAAGGCCGGTTCTTTCACCTCAGCCCAGTCGCGTGCAAGCTCGTTTGAAAGATTATTAGCCGGCGGTGTGATTCTCCTGTTAGTCAGGTGTGTATGTGGCTCTGGGGAGGTGATTGATGAGCAGGGACCTTGGAAGAGGATTGAGTGTCGATTGTCTCTCCAAGAACTTGTACTTGTGGGGAAAAATATTTAAAAAGTTAGCCGGTAATTCAATGTTAACTGAAGTGTTTAAACACGAGTCAGGGCAACAGATTCTTCTGCCTGTTGGCGTTGTTTATGTCAGACGGCAATCTGACAGCTGTTAACACGTTCCCAATTTTTCCCATGGATGGAGTGTCAGATCGAGGCTTATCACTCCAAACTGTTGAGAGGACAAACATTATCTCCAAGATATGACATTTATCAACTGTACGGTGGAAATCGATAGTACAAAATTTATTCTCATCAATTCGGATCATTAACCCGTCAAGAGGTAACAAATGGCACTAAACCAAATCCTTACAGCTCAAACATGAGAAACTGTATTTTTTTTTCCAAAGTAAGTATTGTCGGAGGCTCCATCACGATGGTTCAGTTATAGTCCATGTAGCAGTAAAAGAGCCAGCGACCCTGTCAGGAATGAGCCGTGCTAGATGAGACTTTGGAAGGAAACTCTAATTTATAAAGTTTAGATCTTAGATTTCTTCTCCCAGTGTGGCTTTTTAATTTTTGGCACCAAAACATCTGAGCGAACACTCATGTCAGACATGACTGTTTATTTTTACAGTGTATTTTAAGTGTTTAATTATTAGAATTAAGCTTCTCTTGCTGCTTCTGTGTCACATTTATCAAAAATAATTAAATGTTTTAAAGACAAACTAAATACTGTTGGGAAACTATTTTAATGATGTTAAAGTGACAACTTCATCTATGAGTAGCATCAAGCATCTGTCCTACAGATCGTTTAGCTCATCTAGTAAAAGCCGGTGTTTTATTAACTTTGTCACTGATAGAATATTATAATATTAGACGTCTTAATCATGTTTGCTATGTTTTATTAGACTTAATTTTTCATGTTTCATTAACATAAACACATCTTGTGAGAGTCTTATTACTGTTCTAATGATGAAGAAAACAGGATTTATGCCAGATTTTCTGGACTGGAAAAGGAAATTAATTAGTACAGTTGCTCAGCCTCTGAGGCTCAGGTTTTTTTTTAGGCCCACAAATGTGCATAATGAATGTAAATGTGCCATCAGAACAAGTCAAATGCATACGGCTGCTATAAAACTCACAATACTTTTCTATCCCACAGATTATGAATTAGGTCTTTTATTTTGGCGATCCAGCTGTTCTTACCGAACTGATTCGTATTCATTATTACTTCCCTAAGTCTTCAGGTTAAAATTTCTCATGAACAAGATTTGGTTATCAGATTGTCTTTGTTCTTTACATCTGATGGGTCAAAGGTCAACTTTGTTACATATGAAGTGGAATTTTAAGCTTTAGTGTTACTGTTCAGATAAATGGTTACAATTAGGTTTTTATGGTGAACACAGACTGGCTTCAGTGTGTTTACGGATAGGTGATTTAACCCAATGGAGCCAGGTCACTAGAAACTTTCCTTTGTGTTGCACCATTATGTCACTTCCTCAAGCAGATTTGCATTATTTATAAATGATTCCTGTTTTTGTTTGCAAACATTCACGGATATAAATTGTAATGATAGTAATTTACATTTAACTAAGGACATTAAGACGTTAAGATTGCATATCGAGTATGAAATCCATCTTATGGACCACTGGGTTATTTAATCAGAAGATTGGAACTTTTTTAAGCAGGGATTAGATAACACTTTGTATTAACTGAGAGACAAGAGAAGAGAGAGAGACCTTCAAATGTTTAAGATGATTTATTACTAAATAATTTTAAACAGTTTAAACAATACTAACTCTCTAATGATGGATGTTCTGTTTGAATGAGGTGTGAGATGGAGGTGGTGTATGTGAATGAGTGTTATTCAGAACTCTCGTATCCGGAGAATCAAGCTACTAACATATAACCATAAAAGTCTGGTCTCAAATACATGCGAGCACGGTCTAAGTCTAACCCCTTCTTTCCACTGGAAAGCAGCACGTCTTGCTTGCGTAAGCTGCTGCTTGGCCCTTCCCACGAGTAACGAGCTGCTGACGGCTCCGGTGGAAAGAAGGGGTAACTGGGATGATGTTTTGCTTCTAACCAGCACATTCTCACACCCTAAGCGTCGGAAACAAACGCTTGGTCAGCCACCCTCCACGTCAGACCCCAGACGCCAAAAGTGCCCTTTTTCGTTACTTATGTGCAAAAAGGGGTTTTTCCTTTTTGTAACTGCAGATCCCAATGCAGCGTAAAACTGACGTGATGAGATATCCGCTGATGCGGCACCGAACCAGCTCATTTAACTGCACCTAAACCTTAACGTTTCACTATTTATAACCTTCCCCTCACCCTCATCCTAACCTTAACCCTCTAGCTACCTAAAACGTTACTCTCACTGTGATCAAGCGTTTGTTTCCCATGCATTCTGACTCTGACAGTTAGAATCTGACTGAATTTTTGTATTTGCCGCCCAAGGGGAACGTTAGAACATACCATCTGGCGAGGGGGAGGTTACAAATACCCTCTACTTTTAACCTCCACCGTGGTAGTTGAAACCTCCCCCTCGCGTTGGCTCGGTCCAAACTCGACCAATGACGAGGCGGCTCCCGCCGTTCACTTCATAGAGCCGGCTTTTAGAGCGATCGACACATCACTAACGTGTTCGCTAACAAGATGGTTAAGGTTAAGATAAGGGTGAGGGGAAGGTTAAATAAGAGGATAAGGTTAAGGTGAGGTACAATGTGCTTGTTTGGTGCCCTGGCTGCGGACATCCCATCACGTCAGTTTTACGCTGCATTGGGATCTGCAGTCAGATAAGGGAAAAACCCCTTTTCGCACATAAGTAACGAAAAAGGGCACTTTTGGCGTCTGGGGTCTGACGTGGAGGGTGGCTGACCAAGCGTTTGTTTTTGACGAGCTGGGAGTGAGAATGTGTTGTTCTAACTGATCAGAGTTTGACCGGAGTAGTCATAAACACATAAGACGCCATTTTGTCGCATCCACACCTACCCTCAGTGAGACCTCCAACGATGGATCCAGAATGCCAGGTCCACGGACCCTCCTTTCGGTGCTGGAGCCAGTAGTACTGCGTCACAGCACGACAAACTAGTCCTTGGATTGTCTCCAGATAAAAAGCGACAGGTGGTTCACAGCGTCAAAAGGGGACCCTCCTTGGGTCAGCGAGTTCAGCTTTTATTCTGAAAGGAACCGTTGCTTGGTTGGTAAAAACAACAGATTTTTCCTGCTTGGTGGTTCTCAGCTTAAAACGGAAGTACAGATAGCTGGTCCGATACTTCGCTTAGCATGCGATGAACTCAGTGAGATCTTGAGAACTGAACTAAGATGGCGTTGGAACTATTTTTATTAATCTGGATGTTTTGAATTCTGGTCGAATCAAAGCTAGCAGATTTATAAACACCACAGAGACTATGCCACGCTTCAGACTAGGAAGGTTCTGATTGGATCAGTACAGCAATGTGTCATGCGATTGTTTACCTTACATGTGTCAGTGTGTCTAGTGAACTGGATTAAGTCATATTACTTATTAAAACATATTAATCATAACATTGAAATTTCACAGATCGGTCACATTGTATTATTGACTAACAGTTGTTTTGATTAGCTTTATTAGAATAGAGTTCTTTGATTCAATAAAAGAAAAGAGTCTTTTAATCTCCTTTCTTCTTTTGCTGGAAAGTAAACAGTTTAGAAGCAAATGCATGACCTTGAGGCTGTCTCATGTACTCCTGCACTGTGTCAGAGGCAACTGTGGAAAGAGGTTAAATCCTTGGCGGCAACAGCTCCTTCATCACGTTACAAAAGCAAAACGTGTTGGAGCAGAGATACCACTTTTCTTCTGCATAGCTTCATAGGTGATTCAACCATTGAATCAGGTGTGTTAGAGCAGGAAAACTAAAAAGTTCATGTTTAACAACTGATGCCTGACTTTAACACTGAGCACTGCACCCTTAAGCCCTAGGGTCCCCCAGGTGGGGGACCCTGTGACATTAGTTCCTTAACAGGCCCAAAACAACCCTCACACTACAGAAGAAGTAGTAATAATTCCCATCAAATTAATCAGCAAACCCAGCACTACAAGGCTATCTAAACTATTTTTTTTTTTACCATTAAATACAGTTTTTAGAGGAACAGCTTAACAGTTAAATTCAGAGTTCAAAAACGGGTCCAGCTTCACAACTTTTGTGCATCAGCTGATGTTAATTAGTGACATTCGAGCATGAAAATAAGGTGGAAAATGTCTGGATATCAGCCCATAAAAATTGACAGTAAATATCGACCATCGGCTGACCATGTCTCCTACATATTGGCATTGGTATCGGCAATAGAAAAACAATATTGGTCGGCCTCTAGCTTGGAGTCATGCTGAGTTGTGGCTCTTCTTTCACAGAAAATTAAATTAGACATTCTCATAAAACTCTTTTAGTTTGTGGCCTCCTGGTTTTAAGAGCCTGCTCTTTTCAGATAAAGCATATTTTAGAGATGCTTCTGGACCCTCTAAAGCCACATGTCCGTCACGAAATCTTTATTATTCAGATCATCCACAACATTTCCTGATTTATGTCAGTTTATCCTTAGGTTAAGAACATCTAGAGTTCTGCACCAGAATATAAACACGAACGGTCACTAAAATGCAGGAAATTAATTTAGAAGATTTGAATACTTTCCCTTTGAATGCTGGCCAAGAATTGATTGCCTCATTTGTCATTTGCACAGCTGAATTATTTATGTCCATGTTGCTCTGCTAGGGTGAATAATCACATGGATTTCAGTCGGAGGGTGTGAAGGCCGCTGTAGCGGAACACCGAACTGCATTAGGATTTCTCTCTCTTTTTTCTGAAGAGAAGTCAGCAGGGCAACAATAGTGACCTGATGAATGTGTGACGGAGGAGACGCTGCTCAGCGATGCTCGAAGTCCTTTCCTTAGTCTGAGCAGTGGACCCATCTGGACCAAATGCTCAGTTATCAGGGTCAGTGGCCACATTCAGAGGAGCGCCTCAGAACTTCAGCCAGAGTAATTCTGTACAAATAGTTTCAGGTACTTTAAAATTTTTTAGCTGACGGCTCATTTTTAGAAGATTTAAAAAGAAACACAATCAGGGTCACAGCGGGCACTTTAGTTCTGTTCTACTTTTCTGCTGCATTGCACTAACTTCTATGTAATGCATGTGGGCAGTTTCACACCCAGTAGGTGCTGCAGAATCAGAAACAATCACTAAACGATTAAAACAGTAAACAGGGACCAATGTATGTACCTGGTGTGTGGTAAACAAATATGGCAGCAACAAGGTCAAACCTATATTTTTACATAGTTTGATCTAAAATAATGGCATGTCAAGGTTATTCTTGTCGTTCTGCAGAGCAAGACCAAGAGAAAATCAATTTAACGTCTGGAAAAAAGTGTGTTGATTTGCCCCTTTCTTCAGGTCATTAGATATGGTTGACCTCACAAGCAAAATGCTTGAAACAATTTAGCTTGTGTCTAACTGGTGATACATCGACAGCTTTTAGTTTTTGAAAGATGTTTACAGTGTTAGATTTGTTAAACATCCCGTTGTTCTCTATCTTCTTTCGAGTGAGATGTTTGTCAGTTTCCTTTGGGTCAAAACTAGAGAAAAACATTCTGAGAGCCAACAAGAGTGTGATTTCTTTATGTTTGATGGGATCCCAAAAATCTGAAGGAAAAGTTTGACAACCCAACATCCTTCTGAGCAGATCAGAGCACTCCCAACACTACACACAGCAGGATTATCTGATGAGATTATTTTTAGAGCCATTACAGACTGTATTGTGCCAGATTACTGTAATTTACAGTTATCGGGCACATCCTTAAAGGCATACATGGCAGTTTTGCTTGCTTTTAGCACCACCTAATGTCCGTTATTAATTCTGTGGTCAAACCGAAACTGAAACTGATCTCCTTACTGTGGGTTAGTCTTTTTAACACCTTAATCTAACTGCTGAAATGCCTCTTCAGCTTTCATTAGTGTCTACAGGAGGGACTCATCCCTAAATGAAACAAATTAGCTGTGTTCATGATCTGAAACCAGGAACCATGCCGGAAGCAGACTGCAGTGCCAGACAGGGGCGGATTTAGGACTGAAGAAGATCCGGGGCTTAACACACGTGCGCGCACATACACACACGTAACACGCACTAGTCTTTTCATAAAACATTCGGGGCTTGAGCCCAAGTAGCCGGGCCTAACGCCGCCCCTGGTCTGCAGCACCATTAGACACACATTCATGTAGTTAATCAGAAAAAAATAAGTTGATTTGGGGGTGACTTGATCTTTAAAGAGCAAGTAACGTCTAAATTAACTTTTTTTTGCTGATTAACTGTGTAAATGAGTCTCTAATAGTGTTTTAAATGTGTGTATTCATTATTTTAGCATTTTGGTGCATTTTCTTTAAAAATTAAAAATTCTGCCTAAATACCACAGTATAGCGCCACCTTCAGCTTAAAACATAGAATTTGAGTCATTTTGAATAAATTTTAGCTAATGGCTAAAGAGAAAGATACTACGTAAACCAGTAGAGTACTACGTAGCAGCTCTGTGTCAAAGTTATAAAAGCATCGAGAGTCTCGGCCACGCCTTGTGGCGAGTTGGGAGTTGGATTTGCAAGCGAGTGTAGGAGGTTAGCGGTAGTTCAGCATTAGCATATAGCATTAGCATATCCTAGTCTTTAGCATAGCTTTTAGTGTTATACATACTTATTTAGTGTTAGTTTGGCTGTTGGATATTGTAGTTTAGTTAGTGTTTAGCTGTTAGTGTAATTAGGAAAGTAGCTCGGGTTTAGTGCTCCGTATCGTGTTAGTATGGTGAGAATGTGTAGTGTAGTATGGTTGCGGAGGCTCTGTGGGGTTGCACTCCTTTCCGCTGGACTTAGAAATTAGGCACCAGTGGTTGCGCGCAATCGGTGTCTGGAAAACATTCAGCTCCCGCCTGGTGCTGTAGTTTGCAACCAGCATTTCACCCGCGATTCCGCACGTCTCCGTTTGAAGAGGGAGGCCGTGCCCACCGTGGCTCTTCCGCGATTTAGATGCAGCCCACTGACTCTGCTCCCCCACCACAGCGGGCTCCAGTCTGAGGTGAGTAAGCTAAATAAAAGTTTTAACATCTTCTAAAGACAATTCCCTACCTAAATGCAAAGTTTGAGAGACGTGGTCAGGGGCGGATTAAGGACTGAAGAAGATCCGGGGCTTAACACACACACGCGCGCGCACACACACAAACACACACGCGCACACACGCACACGCACACACACGTGACACACACTAGTCAACAAATATATTTGTCTTGTTACACAATTTTTAATCTGAAGCTACATATTAAGCATATTCAGGGCAGCATATTGTTCCTGTTAGTGTTTAGTGTGAGATGATAGTAAATATTCCCGTTCTTTCTCCAACAACTTTACCTGATAGTAAGCTAACTTTAGGCAAACCAGCAGCACAACAAATATTTTCAAATAAGTCTCACAAACCTGAGTCAACACCAGTATCATCAAAGCTGGGGTTCTGTTGTTGTACTTTTTGTCTAAAAAACGTCCTTATGTCCATCTTCACACATGCGTTTCAGGCAGAGTGTAGAAAAAAAACAGGCACTGCAGAAGAAGCCGGCGGCTGCTGAAGGGCTTCTTCTTCAGTGGTGGAGGCTCAGGCAGGCTGTATATAAACTACTGCTAGCTGCTCCCTCTCTGTTGGACTTTGGTACTGCATGCTACTTCCCCGTTTGAGATCCGGGACTATTCATTAAAGATTCGGGGCTTAAGCCCAAGTAGCCTGGCCTAACGCCGCCCCTGGTGCCAGATATGTCAGTTAAATTTTTTTGTAAGTCCAACAGGTGGCAGCCCGCCACTCTGAAGTTGAAGTGTGACATTCTGGCTACAGAGGGCGGTAGGGGTCTGAGTGACATTTCATTAACCTTGTAAATGGTCATTTTGTAGTTTGTGTAGTTCTGGGATTTCTGCTCACCGTTCTTGTGATCATTTTGAGATTATGCGTGGAGCCCCTGATCGAGGGAGATCATCAGTGGTCTTCCACTTCCTAATAATTGCTCCCACGGTTGATTTCTTAACACCAAGCTGCTTACCTATTGCAGCTTCAGTCTTCCCAGCCTGGTGCAGCCCTACAATTTTGTTTCTGGTGTCCTTTGGCAGCTCTTTGGTCTTGGCCATAGTGGAGTTTGGAGCGTGACCGTTTGAGGTTGTGGACAGGTGTCTTTTACACTGATAACGAGTAACAACAGGTGTCATTAATGTAGGTAATGAGTGGAGCACAGAGGACCCTCTTCTAGAAGAAGTTGCAGGTCTGTGAGAAATATTGCTTGTTTGTACAGATATTTGTGGTTTCCTGAGGAAGACCCCCCGACAATAACCTTCCCTCACATCAAGATGATAATTAATCATTTTAATCCAATGTCTCAGCAGCTGCTGATTAGAACACTGCATGATGATGAATTCAATTTGGATCCATTTAGATTCAATGGGCAAACACAAATTCTGATGCTTTCCTTTTACAGTCCTCAGATTTTCCTTAGAGTGAACCGTGAATTTTTTTGTAGTTATTTAGAAATTCTTATTTCTCATTTATTTCTGCAGAATTGATCTTGTTTCCTTGTTTGAATCCTTCCAGAATATACAAACTTTATGGTAACAAGACTCCAAATAAACCTAAGCACCAAATGAGGTCAAACTGGGCTGAATTACTCCTGCTGTACTGGTGGTGTCCTCCCCGCTACCACGTGGGTAGATTTACTTTAATTCATTATCGACTTGAGAGGTTCTATGGGAGCTATATGAGCACAAAGAGACGGACCGGGAGGAGGGATTAATGATCCGGAAGGTGAGACTGGGTTTGTGCATCATTTTGAATCTAATGAACTGATAAGATATTGACAGAATGGAAGAAGAAGGAGAAAAGACAAATGATCAAAGAATCAGACAGAAGGAGCGATCCTCGTTTTGATTCTGACGTGCAGGATAAAGCGCATCATCATTTATGGGCTCTCTTTAATGCAGCTGAGCACAAAGGAAACAGGCCTCACCAGGAGAGGAACCCACAGCTTTCACCTCCTTCCTCACTTAGATGATTCTGTTGCCTTCAGGAAAATCAAACCACCTCTAAAATTCTTAACATCTCCAACAGCTTCATCCTCAACAGTTTCCTTAAAGAAACATTGTCATTTTTATGATTAATCTTTGGAAACATCCGTCAAAATGTTGTTGAAAATTAGTTGATGCACAGTTGTTGGACGCATTTCCCAGAGTTCCCACAGGGTCCACTACAAAACTTTTCACTGGACCCACGGGTCAGGGGATGACACAAAAGGGGTGTTTTTCTGCTCTGTAACCTCTAAAAGACCTTTTTTTTTTTTTTTTTTTTTTTTTTTTTTTTTTTTTTTTTTAGAAAGGGTTAGATCCACAGTCATCAGTTCCAGAACATGTTTTACTCCTTCTTTCCACCGGAGCCGTCAGCAGCACGTTACTCGTGGGAAGGGCTACTAACATATAACCATAAAAGTCTGGTCTCAAATACATGCGAGCACGGTCTAAGTCTAACCCCTTCTTTCCACTGGAAAGCAGCACGTCTTGCTCGCGTAAGCTGCTGCTTGGCCCTTCCCACGAGTAACGTGCTGCTGACGGCTCCGGTGGAAAGAAGGGGTAAAACATGTCCTGGAACTGATGACTGGATCTAACCCTTTCTAAAGAAAAAAAAAAAAAAAAAAGGTCTTTTAGAGGTTACAGAGCAGAAAAACACCCCTTTTGTGCCATCCCCTGATCCGTGGGTCCAGTGAAAAGTTTTGTAGTGGACCCTGTGGGAACTCTGGGAAATGCATCCAACACATTTACCTCAAATTTAATAAATACAAACATTACAGAAAAACTGATAAAATATGGGCCCCCATTTGCCACCCCTTGAGGACGCCACTGCCCCAGACCTGTAATTGTACAAAACCACAGTAATCTCCCATCAGGTGAATTAGATGTGTCTTTTGCACACTAATATTTAGTCAATAAAACCTTCACAGTTGTTTTAAGTTGAAACATTTCTTAGCTGTTTCGAGTGATTCTTTCAACCCTCGGCTTCTCCAGACTAGAAGTCATTTGTTTCTGCACCTATTTTTCTTATATTAGTTTTCAGTTTCACGTTTGAGGCAAATGTTTCTATGGAAACCCTGAACCGGTCTCTAGCCTTCTTCAGCAGATCAAAGGTGTTCACCTCAATTTCAGATGGAGTTTAGGCGATATGAAAGGAGCCTGCATCTCTGTCAGTCTCCTCCTGAGTGACAGAGTGTTGTTTGTGTCTGGCTGATGTGGGTAAATGTCTGACGCTCTTATGCAGGAGGAGAGCGGGTGAGGAGAAAGCTGTTTCATCCTATGGATTTCTCAAGAGATGTTCACTCCTGATACAAACCATTTGTTGGGCTTATTTTAGACTCAACCAGAGGAGGGAAGCTGAAGCATTAGTACGTCGGTCAGCGTCAGGTTCAACGCAGGCTGTGTTTAGTCACCTCTACAGAACCGATGCATGAATTATTCATCAACAAACTGTGTGAAGAGCAGCAGCGAGGGGAGCCATCACAAAGGGATGCTGCAAAATTATTATTTTTCTCTGTCTTCTAACCCTTTTCCACATTTTAACCTCCTGAACTCAATCTGGTTTCATTTTATGTTTATTCTTTGTTTGCGTTTCATAAAAATGTGGAATCAGAGGTTTAACTTCTGGGACATTAAAAAAAAATAGATATTTTCTTTGATCTGAGTGGTGAAAAGAAATTCACTGTGGGGAAACAACACAAACTCTTTTAAAAATAACCACTTTAAATGTTTATGATTTTAATTATTTATTTTAAGCCTCCATGTTTTCAATGCAAATGTTCTAGTTTAAAACAGGATTGTGTATCTTAATGCAAATATATGAGTTAAAAAAACATTTGATCCACTGGAGGATCCATGGGTTCATTCTCCAGAAAGATTTCTTACATTTGGTTAAAAATAAATCCTGATTAAATTACAGATTCAGTTTCTCAACGTGTTTTTCTTTCGTTTTCTGTTTTCCTTGATTTAAGTTTATATCCTAGCAAAAAGACAACAAATAAACTAATCAATTATAATCCTGATCAAACATGGCATGAAAATCTAATTGAGAATAATTTGCTAAATTTGATAACAATCATGTTCATTTTTGTCTTGTTCTTTTTCTGCTGTCTGGCAGCCTAATCTGATCATGTAATCTGGATTAATGCAGTTAAACGGAGAAGCTGATGGGTGTTAAATCCACCGTTAAATCGGGTTCAGGTCATTTGAGGTGTTAATAACAGAGGTCTGTATTTGTGCTCGGGATTGGTTCATTTAACAATCCGTCGCGTGTTCAGAGGAAGGGATTCACCCTCATGCTGCCTTGAAGACAATAACACACCCCTCTATAGTCACATCATTCTAATTCTACTTAATACAAAAAATCTAATAAGACCGTCTAATGGATTTGTCTAGACTTTATTCTTACTGGTAACATTCTCATCGAGAGGAGCCAGCTGAGGTGGCTCGAGCATCTGGTCAGTATGCCTCCTGGACGCCTCCCTGGTGAGGTTTTCCGGGCACGTCCAACCGGGAGGAGGCCTAAAGGTAGACCTAGGACACGTTGGAGGGAGTATGCCTCTCACCTGGCCAGGGAACGCTTTGGGCCAGTTCCTCTGGGGAAATCCCAAGTGGCTGGGTAGAGGGAAGTCTGGGCCTCTCAACTTAGGCTACTGCCCCCACGACCTGTCTCCGGATAAGCGGATGAAATTGGATGGATGGTAACATTCCCACTTCCAAATAGAGGTCTTTCAGTCATGTTTAATACACTTGCAAAAGGGCTGGGCAATAAATCTAAAATGTATTATCGAAAATTTTGACTCACAAACATTTTTCCCATGTCTATAAATTTGATAATAAAAAAAATGAAAAGATGTGTGTAGGTTGGCAACGTTCATGTCCCTTTAAGAAGCTGAACCACCTTGAGTCACTTAAAAATGTGACTCAATTTTATACATTCAGCAGCCCCATGTAGTGGACAAGTTTTGTTTCTGTGCATACCTGTGGTTATCGTCCATTTATCGAGGTGAAATCCTCAATATATCGCAATATTGATTTTACGCCATATCGCCCAGCTCTAATTTGCAATTGTCTCTAGTAGAAATGAATGCCTCAAGTCATAATTAGAGGGGAATAAAAGCTCCGGTGCACCTGCTTCAGCACAGAGAAATCAGCCAGTGGAGAAAGTAGCTTCAGACTACAAGATTTGGAGACTTAGTTCATCTCGTCTCTGGTTGGCTAACCGTCTCTGATTCTGTTTGCTGTGCAACGTTGATCTCCACAAAGAACACAAGCCTGGAGTTCTGCTGTGTGGTGGAATGGCTAATGCTAACAGTTAGCTTCTACTAGCCGAGACGCTCTCTGCTGTTTCCTTAACGCTAAACCAACAACAGTTTTCCCCGTCGCAAGTCAAGATGTGAGTCCATGAATGTTAAGTGACTGTGTGACGTAGATCTGTCAAGACTTCCTAATTCTAGAGTTTATCGTCAGTTTTCTATCAGAGGCTAATGCAGGAGGTAGGTGTAGGAGACTATTTTCATGTTCAACCTGCATGAAAACTCAGACTGACCACTCATGTTTGAAAAGAAGTTAAATGGTTGTTCAGTGAAGGACCTCTTGAAAGAACAAAACTCAAGTGGTTTGAGTTTTGTAAATAAGTGGATTTTTATTTTAGTTTACACTTAAATTCCAAAGTTTTCTTGTTGAATTTTAAAAATGTTTTCATATTTCACCTATTTTTACGGGATTTTCATAAACCGTAGAAATGTGCTAATTTTCTGCGTACTTTGCAGATCGCCACAACAACCTGTATATGATTATCTAAGGAATCAAACGTACCACCTGCTGCTTCCATGTGTCCAAACTGTGAAATATTTGGTACATAAAATCCCAATATATAATAATTTTGCATTCATGATCAAAGCTTTTTAGAAAGTGTTAATGTGATTATGATATTTCCCGATTTCAAACATGTTTAACCCTTACCCAGCGTTTAAATTTTCTAACGTTAATGTCATTTGAGCACAAAAAATGCTTTAATGTGAGGTAAGGGTTAAATATGGAAATGAGGCGTTCTGATTTTAAACATGTATTGGTTTGCAAAAAAGCAAATTGTGGCTCCTTATTTTCTCACCAATAACTTGAAGCAGCTAAAATGATTACAACATTTAATTTTTATCAATTAAACCTGACAGCAAATGTAAATGTACACATGCACACAGGGATATTAGAGCTACACTTGCAAATTTAACACATAATCATGATCATTTGTATTTTTCCTCCATCTCTACCCATAGTTCATGTAAATGTGTTTATTTTTGGTGTGAATTCATGATAATGTATTCTCCACTTAGGCCTAATCCACATGATTCTCACTCAGTTTACCATATTAACATCCCTCTGCTGCATATCGTCCGTTTCTGGGGAAGGGAGAGGACGTGCACAAGCAGCCACTTTAATGGGAAGATTAGCTGAGGAGGTGAAGTGTAAATGCAGGAAATAGGATCAGAAATGTCAGACACTCGCACACATCCTCATTTGAGAAACCACATTTCAGCATGTTTCTGTAAGCTTTATTACTGAAATGAAAACAGTTGTTTTGATTACGCCGTGTTTAATGAATCATGTTCTGTTTTGCCCTTTTCTTAGTCTTATTAGTATTCATAAAATAGATCACCATTGCTCTGCTTGACTGTGAATCCTCTTACGCTTCCAACAGCTTGATGAGTTTAAACGTGATTGTGTGAGATGAGTGTTGGTTGCTGTGCTTCGCTCTGACTTGATACTCCATTCATTACAGTTAAGTGAGTTCTCAGAGATCTCATTGTGTTTCATCTCCTACCTAATGCTGCTGTTGCCAAATTATGGATTTTTGTTTGTGCAAAGTTGTGCAAAAATTTAAATCCTTATTTTTACATTTCTTTAGATAACCAGGCTGCACAAACTTGGGGTTTTCTGTATCTTTATGGTACACATGGTATTTCAGTGCACTCTACTGAAAACATCTCAACACCAGGGGCGGCGTTAGGCCCGGCTACTTGGGCTGAAGCCCCGGATCTTTCATGATAAGCCCCGGATCTAAATCGCGGAAGTAACATGCAGTACCAAAGTCACACAGAGAGGGCGCAGCTGGCAGTAGTTTGTAAAGTCCCATTTAGTCGTCACACACACAGGTGTGTGGTGAAATTTATTCTCCGATTTTGACCCATCCCCTGAGTTGCAGACACGCCGCGCTCGGGAACTATTTGGTGGTTTAACCCCCCAATCCAGCCCCAATCCAATGCTGAGTGTCAAGCAGGGAGGCATTGGGTCCCATTTTTCTCAAAATCTTTGGTATGACCCGACCAGGAGTCGAACCCCTGATCTCCCGATCTCAGGGCAGACACTCTACCACTAGGCTACTTAGTCAGTATACAGTTTACCTGAGACTGAAGAGAAGCCCTTCAGCAGCTGGCTTCTGCAGTCTGTCTGAAACGCATGAGTGAAGATGGATATAAGGACGTTTTTTTAGACCAAAAGTACAACGACAGAACCCCAGCTCTGATGAGACTGGTGTTGACTCAGGTAAAGTTGTTGGAGAAAGAAAGGGAATATTCACTATCATCTCACACTAAACACTAACAGGAACAATACTCTGCCCTGAATATGCTGAATATGTAGCTTCAGATTAAACATTATGTGGTACAAGATATATATATATATGATGTTGACTAGTGCGTGTCACGTGTGTGCGCGCATGCGTGTGTGTGCGCGTGCGCGTGTGTGCGCGCGCGCGTGTGTGTTAAGCCCCGGATCTTCTTCAGTCCTAAATCCGCCCCTGCTCAACACCCTACATGTCTTCTTGCAGCCCTGAGATAAGACGACCATTCAGCTTTGTTGGAAAGCAGCAACAACTGTTGAGGTTCAGATGCAAACTTAGACATGATTTTTCTTTATTTTTCTTAAAGGTGAAATATTAGGCAAAACTCACATTTTGCCTCCTTTTGTATTGCCACGCTGGTCTCTACTGCCTTTATAAACACTCCACAACTAGAGTTCAATTTTAGGAATTATATGTCTAAAATTAACCATTTGAAATTGCCCCCATTTGTGACATCACAAATAAACATCTATGGTAAAATGGTAAATGGCCTGTATTTGATATAGCGCCTTCTAGAGTCCTGGAACCCCCCAAGGCGCTTTACAACACAATCAGTCATTCACCCATTCACACACACATTCACACACTGGTGGGGATGAGCTACAATGTAGCCACAGCTGCCCTGGGGTGCCCCTATCCTCCTGCATTAGCTTATGATAGAAAATAGATGGTGAAATTCTAGGATTAGAAAATCCTGACAGATCTATGTAACATTGTGATTTATCATTCATGGACTCACCCATCATGGCTTGCAACGGGAAAGGCTGCTTTTGGATTAGAAACAGCTGAGAATGTCTCGACTGGTAGCAGCTAACCATTAGCATTAGCAACTCCACCACAATGCAGAACTCCACCAGGCTTGTGTTAGTTGTGGAGATAAAACAATGCTGCAAAGCAAACATAGTCAGTGGTGGAGTCGCGTTGCTCTTAGCCAAACACAGGCAAAATGTCCAAATATCAGTCGCCCCCCCAACACACACACACACACACACACACACACACACACACACACACACACACACACAACATGAAGGGTGCCTTAGATTGAAAGAGTTAGATAGGAAATGAGGAATACTGTGTGTATTTATTCACAACTATGCAGCTGGAAACAAACGATTCAACACCTCCAGCCTTTGTTTGTGCTCCATAAATGTGCATGTGGTTCAAGTTAAGCCAAGTGTTTCTTTTGCACCGACAAGAGGTGTCCTTAAACGTTCAGATACCGGGGTTATGAAAGATTGTTTTTGAATCCTGGAAGAAAATCAGTTAACCCCCAGAAACCCAAATTTAGAAAACAACTGCAAAATCTTTTTTTAACCTTTCACATGTTGTTCTAGGAGGCCAGATAAACGGGCCTATTTACACATTTTAACAGCCAATAGTGTTGCAGAACTGAACAATAGGACCTATTAGCAATGTAAATGTGGTTTTAAAAAGAAAAAAAATGGGGAAGGTTTATTTTTGTAGACTTAAATATGATGTTGTAATATTACAACTGTGGGTCTCTGGGGGTTAAACACGATTGTTATCCTTTGTAAACACACTACCTTTGATTTTATCTACAAACGTTGCCTGTTCGATGTATATATATTTTTTTATCACTCTGTTTTGCTCGATCTGGCTGATCTTTATTTCCTTCCCCTTTTCCTAACGTGTGCTTGTAAAGCTCTGAGAAACAAAGCCACGTTAGGTGCGCAAACAAATTATGCACTCCTACACTCGAGTCAACAAGGGTCTCGTCTGCAAGGAACGCGCTCGGGCACACCATCATTTATTTAGCATTTAAGAATTATATTATGGAAATTAGGTAGGCTAACGTTTTTAGAGGCAGAACAGAACATGACATTGTTTAGCTTTTCATGCGTCTTAGTAGTAATTTCTCCTCTCTAATCTCTTACAAGTCACTTCCCAGAGCCAGACGAGTTTTTGGATTCAGACAGTCATTTAGCATGCAGCTTAATGCAATTTCCAGATCCTGCAGGAGCCATCATGTTAGGCGCATTTAAATCTAATGCATTCACAATTAATTACGATAAGTTGGGGCTATTAAATAAAAGAAATAACACATAAAGGTAGCTCATCAGCAAAGTTCGTCTCTAAACACATTTGCACAAATGTGTTGCCCTTTTGCATTAAAGCAAAAACTGCACAAAGCACTTGTTTTCTCTTAAAATAAGCGATTTAGTTATTCTGCAGATATATTCAGGGATGAGTCAGCCATATTGTTCTATTTAAAATAATCGAAGTCCTGCTGTCAGGTTGGAGCGTCATAAGCACTGTTGTGGTTTGTGTTTAATTGCTTTTGCATTTTAATGTTGGAGCTATCCCTGAGCATGCATGAGTGTAGAGGTGTGTGTGTGTGTGTGTGTTTTTGTGTTTACAGAATGTGCACGAGATCTTCTCAATGCAGAACAGCATTATAAACCCAGAATACTAAGAGAGTTTGTGCAGCTGTGGTCATCAGCGCTCCTTCTCCTGTCTCCACTGCACGCTTGAGTGTCTTTCAATTTAGTTCCTCTGATAACTCGACTCTCTCTCACTCCCTCGCAGAGATAAATGTTGAAATATAATAAACAACTTTGCAACTTCACACATATTTAGACACTAAACTCTTCTTTCATTGACCGCGCTCGTGCATTTTTCTGCTTTATTCATCGACCTCTTGCTCATATTTCAAACATCTTTGAATAAATGTCATACCGGGTGGCTCCTGTAAATAAAGCACAAAGAAACATACATGCCTCCTGAGGGCAAATGGAAACTTTTTTCTGAAACTACGATGCAGTGATGTCAATGTTTTATCGTTAAATATAAATAAGAGGTAGCTGCAGGTGCTGGGGTCACTTTGATTGGCAATCTGGTCTCTGTATACCCAAGAGCAGCATTCATGCCATGACCTTCAGTGTGCAGGGACGGGCTGCAGCAAAGTCTCAACAGGAGAGTAATCTGAGGACATGGGTTTTAAACAAGAAAAGGGTGAACTGCATGCTCTCTCGTGATTAAGAATGAGTGCTTCTCTAAAGACATTCTAGATTTATTTTGTGTTTTGATGGTAGGATGGATCAACAGATGGCCGAGCAGATCATGGCTTTGTCTACAGTAACGAGAGTGTTGTTCTGACCCTCACCAGATGTGGAGCATGACCAACAGAAAGATTCGGGATACAAGCAGCTGAAATGAGCGACCACCAAGAGGTTGAAGGAAGTAGCCAGCTGGGGTAAAGTTTCTGATGAGGATGCTACCCGGTCACCTCTATCTGGAGTTCCCAGGGCAGATCCAAGACAGTGTTGAGGGATTTTCAATCCTCTCTGGCTTAGAAACACCTTGGCATCTCCCAGGGGGAGTAAGAGAGTTGCAGGGAAGAGTGATGTCTGGGTTTTCATCCTTGACCTCTGTTATTTCATCCAAAGAAACCCTTTAAATTATTTGACATGCATGCATATGTATAAAAAAAACAATGAGAATTCTACAGTAATTAGCCTGGCAAGCCATCCTATATATATATATGTCTGGCCACAGTTCATTGAGGGCTATCAGTCGTTGGGCGGGCTCTGTGGTTGTCTTTCAAACTTTGCATGCTATTGGATAACAAACAACGTGACGTACTCACCGCTACAGATGTCTGTCAACGAGAAAGTCCGTCATACGCCGTCAAAGCTCTTGACTCAAATAAATAACTAAATAAAAAACAACCCAAGTCTCAATAGTCCAAAGTGGTTGCCAAAGCCATTTCAAATGAGCCGTCATCTTCTTTGTATCAGTAACATCCCGCCTTCCAACAGAGGGCTGTGATCGGTCACTGGTCTTTTTTACTACTTGTCCTGCCTCCATACTTCCCAGCTCCAGAGCCAATCAAAGGTAACGCTGAGCTAACAGGGAATTAGAATGAATAAACAATAAGAAAACATAAATCCTGAATAGATTTTAAAAATGCTGAATATACCACAAGTAATGAATACCACTGATGCGTTTTATTTAAAATTGGTTATTCCACATTCAGTGTTAATGCAAAAATAAGTTTGTTTCCAAATTAAATGGTTCAAAATTGCATATAAGTTAAAGAAAATGTGTAAATTTGCCGTCACTTTTTCCAAAAATATTAAGTTTGGCCCACAACTTCGTCCCAGATTTTCATTTCGGCCCAGTGTGAATTTGAGGTCGACACCCCTGATATAGAACCTTTTGGCGCTCATCCGTAACTGGCAACAGTTTCTCAGCATGTACTTGTTTGTTTTGACACATGGACTGTAGTACCCATATTTGTCCACAGGATGCCAGTCTCACCTCATGCATCTTTAATAAACAAACACAAAACTGAAGCTTGATGTGGATCTAAACAAACAGAACTTACCTTTGGTTTGGTTTAGGTCCAGGTATTCAGGACACAGAAGAATCAGTGATTCTCGTCACCTTGTGTTGCTATTCAGAGTAGAAACATCTGACAGTGAGATTAGTCTCGTATTCATCAGTGGACGTTTCACTGCATTCCCCAGCAAGAACACAAGCTCTTTATCACTACTCTGTACCAAACAGCTCTTGGATTAGTTAACATGTCGTTTGTGCTGCAGATTTGACTTAAACTCGCCTTTTGGTGAAATTGGCAATGGTTTTCTTTTCATCTAAAACTAATTATAAACTGGATTTCTACAGTATAATGACTAATCATTGCCAGCTATGGTAACATTTTACATTCATCTGTCTGATATGTTTAAGAGGGTGTAAAACATGATTAGCTATATTAAAAACATAAAAAACTAAAGAGAAAACTTGTCGTTTTGGGGAAAGACCAGGCAGCAAACTCGTCCCATCCATCTGACTTGTCCTGTTGCCTTCTGGAGGTGGACTCCAAACTGCCTTTAGCAGCCTGCCGTGATTAGCCAATAAATAAGTAATTGTGTGTCATAAATCAACGGGGAAAGCTCTGTCAGAGTGATTTCTGCTGCGGTACTTTCTGAAAACCACTCCACCGCTTTAGGAGAAGAAGGAAAGAAAGATTGATGGAAGAAAAGAAAGCAATAAATGAAATTCACTGCAGGATTTGAAAAAATGTTTTACCTGAATAGATATCCTCCCGTAGCATGGCGTTAAAGGATGGTCAATAAGATTGGAGCTGTGAAGAATCTGCTTCCAAATACTCAAGTGCATTTGGGTATGTGAGTATTGATTAGAACTTCTTCTGGAGCACAGTCGCGTATTTTATCCTCGGCATTTGGGGGCAAGTGTGTCTCCTCTAGAGGAGAGCTCAGACTGGGATTCAGAAACTCATCTTGACAAGTAGCTGAGCGTATGGAGAAACACTCACCTGTTGTTGGCTCTGTTTGTGATTCGTGTGTTACAGATAAACATTCAGCTCCTTCTGTCGTCATTTTAGACGCATTAGGAGCGGGGCGAGGTGGCAGCGCCAAGGCGCAATGACAGAAAAGAGTTTGCAGGGAGCACGAGTGGCACTTGAGAGAAATGCGAAGACAAAATGAGGAAAAATATGAAGAGTATGGTTCTGATTCTCCATTATCTGAGGTCTGTCTCAACCCCACCCAGGCACATCTCACGTATCGCTTCAACTGCCAACAGAGTCCCAGCGACAAGCCTTTTTATCAGGATGCTCATCATGGCTCCTGGCAGCTTGCTTTATCTGCAGCCTTGTCAGCTGTTATCTCCAAGCGGAGGGGCTGTCAGAGTGTTTATCATTACCACACTCTCAGAGATGGTGGAAGGACATGACTGCAAGCAGCTGGAGTGAAACCTGGGTGGGGTGGAGGGGTGGGGGGTGAGGGTGGGGGCAAATGAGACGGTCTGAGTTAGACGGCACATAATAGGTGTTTCTCAGCAGGTCTTATCTCAGCCTCCAAAGGCAAAAGCTCCAAGGATTGAAGTTTAACACTGCTAAAGTTTTATCTGCTGAGGAGGACTGGAGCATCTGCTCTTCTCCTATCAGTAACCTGTTGCTCGCTTACCTCAGAGGGCTTAAATGGAGCTCTGTGAGTAAAACCTGCAGCGGAGACATCAAAACTGATTGAGAAGATAGTCTGGCTGAAATTGTGTCTGAGAAGAAATTCACAAAATTTCTCCGTCTGATTTTAATCTAGACTGAGAATGGTGATTTCAGGGTCTGCCAGGGTCAATGTAAGGTCATTTGCAGTACCGTATTTTCCGGACTATAAGCCGCTACTTTTTTCCCACGCTTTGAACCGTGCGGCTTATAATGAGGTGCGGCTTTACTGAAGATTTTCCTTCACCTGCAGGGGGCGCTTTAGCAGAAAGTGAAACAGGTGGAAGTCAAAAGCGGAAATCGAAGAAAGTGCTCATTTTAATTTAGCACAAGCAAGCAGCCGGCACGACGAAGAATTTTTTTCAAATCCATACCCCCTCATCATGGTAACTACACGCATGAGTTCATATGTTGCCGCATTTAAGTTGAAGGCCATCGATCTGGGAGTAAAGGAGGGAAACAGTGCTGCCACACGTAAGCTTGGCATGAATGAATCCATGGTTCAGCGCTGGAGATGGCAGCGGGAAGAACTCATTCAAGCCAGCTTCACCCGGGGATGATGACAGCAACACGGACAGCGACACTGACATCGCCACAGAAAAGGTATGTGACGAAGCTCTTCTGAGGCTGTTCAACTCCGACACTGAAGAAGAGGACTTTAATGGCTTTAGTGCGCAAGAGGAAGATGAGAGCGAATGACTTCTTCTAGTAGGCAAGTGTGTTTTATTTACTAACCAGGCGTGTTTTGTGTGCAGTGTTTATTTTATAACCATCCAGAAATATGAATGCTATCAGTGCTGTTTTCTTTTCTAAACTTGCAGGCACGTTCACCCGTGTTTAAAATTCGTTTTGTTGAATTAAAACAACAACAAAAAACCTCCGAGTAGCATCTTTCTGTCTAATTATCTTATGTTACAGCCATACATGCGCTGTGCGCTGGAGACCTGCATGTGGCTGCTGCACCGTGGCTTGTATTTGAGTGCGGCATGTGTGTGTAGAAAACCTTTTTTTTTTTTGTTGGTGCGGCTTATATTGAGGTGCCGAGTCCGGAAATTACGGTAATTTGATTTCCACTGAGACCTGCTTCAGTGATTAAATATGTACTTTTCTGATATTATTAATACATTTGCAGTAGTTTCTTGTAGGAATAAATGCCTTGTAATTCATACTCTGTGGAAAACAAGCTCCGGTGCACTTAGTTCAGGAAATTCAAGAGAGCCAGATCAGCGTTAAGCTTCAGACGGCAGGATTTGGAGTCTTCTTTTCTGATACTTAAAGTTATCACCTCTGACTGGCTAACAGCAATCCAACTCTACCACTTACTCCATTTTCTTTGGACCGCTGATGTTTTATCTCCACAAATAACACAAGCCTGGAGGAGTTCTGCCATGTGGTGATGTTGCAAATGCTAATGCTAACAGTTTACTTCTATTAGCTGAAACATTCTCTGCTGTTTCATGGAGGCCAACACAACAAAAGCCTTCCCTATGAATATGGGTGAGTCCACAATTGTTAAGTGACAGTGTGACATAGATAGACCTATTAAGCTTTTCAAATCCTAGAATTTCACAGTTGAATTTCTATAAGAAGCTAATGCAGGAGATTGGTGTAGGAGACTATTTTCATGTTCAGCCTGTATGAAAAACTAAGAGTGACTGATTACAGTCAGAAATAATCATTAAAAACATGTTTTCAGTGAATTTGACCCTAACATTATTGCTATGATGAAACAAAATCTAGAACACGGGTCACCAAATCCAGTCCCTGGGGGTTGCATTCCTGCATGTTTGAGACATTTTTCTGCTCCAACCCAATTATTTAAATGATTGGAATGCCTCCTAGACTTGCCACGTTCTGCAGAGTCCTGTTAATGACATATCCATTTGGATCAGGTGTGCTAACAGAGAAATATCTAAAACACGCAGGATAGAGGCCTTCAAAAACAATTTGTTTCTGAAGCAAACGTTTTTTATATTTACCCAATTTAGAAATTATTTTGGACAAGTTAAACAACAAATACTCCAAAACAACCATTCCCAACAGGGTAAATATAAATTCTTTATGAAACAACTGGAATAAATAGGGGGCATTCTGGAAATGGCTGGAAGAACTTTTTAAGAATTACAATCTGGTAAATGAAAAAATATATATAAATGAAGACAAAGTACAAAGAGGGAAATTATTTCAAAATAAAACAGGAAATGTACATAAATCTAATAAAAATTTATAAAAATAATTAACAATTAAAAGACCTCGATATTAAACTGTCTTCACTATATGAACATTTGAAGTAATGATACAAGTCATTACAGAGCGATATAAAGTTGTTTGAAGGACACAAATGACTTTTTATTAATTACTAAGAAGCCTGAAAAACCACAAAGAAAACCTAATGCATGACCAAAACAGACAAATGTCATTATTTTCACACTTCAGCCACAAAGCATTCGTTTGTTCTATTATTCCGACTTTTCTTGGAAATTGCAAAAAGACAACAAATTATCTCAAAGCAGCAAAACCTGGAAGTTCTGCCTCTATCTTGAGGTTAATATCACATCAGTGGCCCAGAAAGCCCAAACCCATCTCTGCTTCCTCTATAAACTTAGGAGAACGTTGTGTGTAGCATCATGAATGTCCTGTTTTAGACCTAAAGGTCATGATCTGCTGCGTCTACTCGAGCAGAGACATAAAGTCTCTGACAGGCTAATCTACATGAGATAGTGTGGCCAAGGTCTTTCATGCACTCGGCTCATCTGAACTGCTTCACCTCTGTTATTGCTCAAGACGAAGACGAAGAACACTCTCTTGATAAACACATAATCAACAACTTTGTTATTACCAATAATAATGTGAGCCCAATGTTCAATCAATCTGTGAAATGACAATGTTATTACTTGATATTATAATCCTGTGATCAGTAGTATTTTACAAGTAATTATAATCCTGGACATTTGCACTAGACACTAATGACACGTAATGCTAAAGTCACACAACACATTTCCTTTTGTCTGATCCAATCAGAACCTTTGTTTCTGGCGCGAGGCGTGGTTTTCTGTGGTGTTTGTATAAACCCTCTTTTGCATGTCAAATTCTGATTCGCCAGTAAACCAAAATATGACAATTATCAAAACTATTCCACGCCACCTTTTCTTTAGTTCAAAGCGTTCTAGAGAAGTCTTGGACAGGCCATCCGGACTTCCTCTTCAGCCAAAAAAAACCTCGACAAGCTGGATAAAATCTGTTGCAAGTTACACCTGACCGCAACGGTTCCTTCAGAATAAAAGCTGAACCTTACGACCCCTTCAGTGTCTCGCTGACGCCAGTGATAACCTGTCGTGACCTGGAAGCATTCCAAGACTAGTTTGGTCAGCACCGCTGCTTTTCTACCGGCTTCGGTACCAAGGATGTTCCAAGAGGACCTCGGCATTCTGGATCTAACGGAGGCTTCCCCTGGATACGTAGACCAACAGATGGCATTTTATGTGTGTTATAAATCTACTAAAGTTTAGAGCGAAACATTCACTCCCACTCAGAACTACATGCTTCCCTGGATCTGCTGGTTCTGATAATTACAATCCACACACACACCGTCATTCATCTCTCGTCTAAATCCACTTCAGTTCGATCAGTACACCGAGTGTTTAAGTTAGTCTTGTTTAAATTGTGTAGAAATAAATTTCTTAACTATTTTAAACTCGACTCTTTCTCTTTTCTTGGAGTTACTACGAAGTATCGCTTAATCCCTGCAATAAAAAGTTCTGATCTTCTGGTTAACATATTCAAAGATCCATCAGATTGATATTTCATATTTCTATGGAATCTCACATTTTATGGTTCATAAGTAAGATATAAACTACCCATCCTTTACATATTGGCAAGCCTTAAGCCATTTATTTGTATATTATGACATTTTGTGATTATTTTGAGTCAATTTAATCGATAAAACACTTAAAATCCATCAAAAATTGATTTTATAAATGTGATAAACCATAAATCTATTTACAAAGAAGCCTACTGGTAATATTTGGTGCAAAGCTTTTATAAAATGAAAGAAAGTGGCAGAGAGAGAGAGGGAGTAGGAGGCAAAAAGCTTTTTGTAAAACTCAGAGAAAACGTTGTTTCCTGCTCCCTGCAGTTCTGAGTTTACTTCATCAATGGCCTGCTGTCTAAGTTTGCCCTCTTTAGGCCAAAGGCTTTCTCTGCTCATTGACTTTCAGAAATAAACAGCCATTTTTTTACTCCAACTGTGAAACCTCCAGCTGGTAAGTCAGTGCTGCATGTGAACATTCAAAGCTGTAAACTGCATGTGACAGAATCTCAGCTGCTTCTCTGACACACGTGTGCTGAATGCTTGATGTTTCTTTTGTGATGTTTCAGAAGAGATTCTCTTCTCAGAATAAAACTGAACTGAAGCATGTGAGAAACATCACACCGTGGCATCATTGCTGTGAGAAAGTAGGGTTGCATTTGAACGGACCAACAAAAAAGGCAATTTTCTCTTAACCATGTTGTTGGGTGCAAATGTTGGCAAAACGTAACGGTGCAGAAAATGGCTGTTCATCTCCAGCTTTCATAAGGACTCACTCAGAGAAAAGCTATCTCGATTTTATGCAACACTTTCTTATTTACCTCTTTTTTGTATTTCACAGACAAACTATGTTTGCATCAGGGATCCAGTTCAACTCGTTCAAAGTAAAAGATGAAAACAAAAAGTTTTGTATAAATTCAAACTGAAATGCAGAAATCACTTTCAGTAAAAGTGTGTTGCAGAACCTTTTTTTTCCACTACTTTGTCAGGAACAAGATCTAACTTGTGAGGACTGACTTGTTTAAAGTAAAAAAAATTAAACCACTTCAAAACTTTTGAAAAACTATTTTATACCACATGAAACAAGTTTAGATTTTACACAAACTACATATTGTTTTATTTTTTTAAATTGCTTAAGTGCATCAAAACAATAGAAATACAAAAACGATAAACCCTAATTGGGGTCTAAAAAAGGACCCGCTCCCACAGGCCTTTGCATTTTGGATTTTTTTTATATTACATTAAATGTAAACAGAAATCAATACGTCTTATATTAACAATATCTGCAATTTGTTGAATCCAAAGAAAAACATTACTCATCTTTGCAGTTAACTCTCCTCCAGCTACTGCTATTTTGTTGCTCACCTTTATATGGGCTAGACACACGGGAGGCGACATCGCCTCTCCACCATTCATTTTCAATGAGACATGCGCGACAAAGCGATAATCGCGGGTCTCCCTCCTACTAAGCGAAACGCGAAAAATGTGCGTGTGAAATTTTGTACTCGTGCACGTGTCGTGCACAGGCAACCCAGCAACGCAATCCCAGAAAGTTGAAATATTTTCAACTTTTCATCGCTGTCGCTCGGACGAGGACCAATCAACGGAGGTTTCGTGCACTGACCAATGAGCGGGCAGGATGCTCCGTACATCTCCGAGCAAACATGAAGGAGAAGTTGATTATTGTTATGTTTTCTATAGTAAAATCAGAAGTAAGATTTCACATAACTCTAGCAGCACCTTGTGAAACATCATATCTACCACTTTTTTTTAAAACTCTGAACCACTTAAATAACCTTAATTCCCTCTAACCTGACACAGCCAAACAAAACAATTTCGCCAGGAACAGAACACGTTGACGGCTTTGCAGCTGGCTGCTGCCGCGGGTCACCTCCCATGTGTCAGGTAATAAAAGCAACAGCGACGAATTTCGCTGATCACGGTCATTTGTCGCCTCCCGTGTGTCGAGCCCCTTACTCTATGGTTGTATTCCAGACTGTCTCCACATGCTAATAGACAACAACAAACTTGACACACTCACCGCTTCGGGCGTCAGTTAACGGGACAGTCTACCATAGACTGTCGAAGAAGATGCAAATACATCCTTTTTCTACATAAAGGACTTAAGTACCTCTGTCTGCTCTTGACTCGAAGAAAATTCGTAGTCTAAATAGTCCAAAGTTGATGCCAAAGCCATTTCAAACAAGCCGCCACCATATTTGTTGTTTAGCTCTTTTGCATCATCACGCCCACCAAATTAATAGAGCCCTGTGATTGGCATAACACAAAATTGATTCTGGCCAATGGTGGATCTGAGTCTACAATGGAGCGTGGCCAGACCGACATGCAAATCATTTAGCTTCGGTTACTCTGTCTAGATTTTTAGGCTAGAAAAAAAAATACGGATGATTTGAGGAATGTTTACACGATCAAAACTAAAGTATGTGTTTATCTTTAAGGATTACTCAAACATCTAATATTGGAAGAGAAAAAGATAAACAAATCAAACCAAACATTAGTACAGTGATTTTCTACATTTGGTAGACTCGCGTAGTGTCTGTGGATCGTTTATAATATTGTTTTAGAAAACTGAGCACTGAAAAACAGGCTTGAATTCAGAGGCAAATGCAAAGCCATCTAGCTTTTGACTGACATTTATTTTTCCAAAAACCCACACACCTTTTAATCGTTTATGCAGCTTTATATCAGTTTATGCTGGGATACAATGGAAAGCATTCCAGTGTGTGGAGGACCAGTCGATTTTAAATTAAACCAGGCAGATATCACGGCGACTGTTTATCAATAGCGGTTTTTAACTGCACACCAGTGGCACACTTAATTACACTTCCTGGTAATGACACCAAACAAATAAACAAAATAAATCTACTAACAGCTACATGAAAACTGGTCATTTAGGGACTCTGGTCTTTACCAAAGTCACAAACTCTGTTTTGAAAGTGATGCAAACATGTTCTTCATGTGCTTATTGATGTTTCACTAAACAATAAATCATTTATTTTCCAGCTCTCCACAAATTGGATGTCTTAAAAATTTATTTTTAATGAAAACAAGCCCAGGAAATGACCTTCAACCTCTGACCTTGGTTACATTTTGCCAATCGGCAACAAATCAGGGCCACTGAAATAGTTGGGGTCAGGGAGTGTCTAGACGGTAATGATGATCTGCTAATGTGATCAAAACATAACAGTGCTGCTGGTCTCTGGACTGACCTGTGTCATATATTAAAAACAAAGTAGGAGAGATGAAACATGGGAAGCATTTAGAATACAATGAGTCACGCAGCAAAAGTAGAAGAAGTAGAAATGAACTGATGTTTGAATACCTTAATGGAAATGGCAGCATAACTCTATAGATGCTACATGAGGCCCATTTCCACTTTCTTCTGGGTAGTTTTACCAGACTTTCAAGGCATGTGAGTGTCGCCATGTCACTGGGCCGGTGGGAAAGGACCACTTTCTGGGCTATTTCAGGAGCCATGCGGTACTGAGGTATGAGCTCAGAAATGAAGTTGCTGTGTGGGGTTTAACTCACGCAGATTCATTGTAACTCAGCAGGAAATGATATCAGTAGGCATCGCCAAACAAACAGCATTTTTTTTTAACTGGAATTGTTGCTGGTGAAGTGGCATGGAAGGAAAATAGAATAGAATTTATTAATCCCACAGTGGGGAAATTTACTTGTTACAACAACACATACACTACAAGAAGAAAAATAAGATTACAGGTAAATTAATAAAAGCAATAAGCTAGTATTTTAAGCTTCAACCCTAACTATCATCCATCCATCCATCCATCCATCCATCCAAACAACCAACCAACCATCCATCCAAAAAACCAACTAACCAACCAACCAACCATCCAAACTATCTACCGGCCATCCAAACTATCTACCGGCCATCCAAACTATCTACCAACCATCCAAACAACCTATCAACCTACCATCCATCCATCCATCCAAACAACCAACCAGCCATCCAAAAAATCAACTAACCAACCAACCAACCATCCAAACTATCTACCGGCCATCCAAACTATCTACCAACCATCCAAACAACCTATCAACCTACCAACCATCCATCCAAACAACCTATCAACCTACCAACCATCCATCCAAACAACCTATCAACCTACCAACCATCCAAAAAACCAACCAACCATCCATCCATCCAAACAACCAACCAACCATCCAAACAAACAACTAACCAACCAACCATCCAAACTATCTACCGACCGACCAAACTATATACCAACCATCCAAACAACCTATCAACCTACCTACCATCCAAAAAACCAACTAACTAACTAACCAACCAACCAACCAACCAACCAACCAACCAACCAACCATCCATCCATTCATCCATTTAAACAACTTACCAACCAACCAACCAACCAACCAACCAACCTACCTACCTACCTACCCACCGACCACACAACCAACCACACAAGTCTTCAGATGGTTATAGTGAATGATTGGCAGTAAAAACCAGATGAAGGGTTGAGTTCATCAGTAGTTGCAATTTAATTGTGTTTTTTAAACTATCTGACTCAAAAACATCAGAACCCCAGCGTGCAAAACGGGTCAACTTATTAAACAAAAATGCATTTCTTTTTTATTTTTAAACACTGGTCATTATTAGATTATTGGAGTGTCTTTTGTTTTCTTGTCAAATTCCACCATTACTCAAAACTGTTGTAGTTTCCAGCAGCTGATTGGCTGATTATTTCAAAAGTTCCAAAGCTCAGAAATGCTGATGATGTTGTAATCCAGAGGTATCTGAAGTTGGTCGGATGAAGAAAATTTTGATTAAAATCAGATGGAACAGTTATTTTATAAAATCATGGCACTTGTACATTGTGGGTTGTGCATACTTTGACCTTGACTGTGTAGAGTAAAACCAATGAGTCAAACTGGGTCAGTGAAGGCCACATCGATGAGACGGTCACATGGACAAGCTGTAAACTATGACCTTTGGAGGTGGGGGTGTTTAAAAGAGTGTGCAATAAATAAACCATCAGACTAACTGGCAAGTCTTGAACCATAGCTGTCATGTCTCTCTCTCAGTTCTCTTTCTTTCTTTCTTTCTTTCTTTCTTTCTTTCTTTCTTTCTTTCTTTCTTTCTTTCTTTCTTTCTTTCTTTCTTTCTTTCTTTCTTTCTTTCATCCTCTCTCTCTTTCTTTCTTTCATCCTCTCTCTCTTTCTTTCTTTCTTTCTTTCTTTCATCCTCTCTCTTTCTCTCTCTCTCGCTTTATTTCCTCTCTATTTATTTCTTCCTTTCTCTCATATAGAGAGAGAATACCAATGAGCTGTTATCACCTGAGTGGAGGCAGCCAGCAGCTGACTGATGGACCGCTCATCTGCTTCACTTTCTAACTCAGACAGGATGCGTTTTCTTCTTGGGTGAAAATGAAAATGTCAAATGTAGATTTTAAACAAGGACGACGGCTCAGCAATATCCAGGAATGTTTTGAGATAAAATCAGCTGCACCCCCCAGCCCTGCCACCATGTAACCTTTTGTATGTGTGATGGAATCCCACTACTGTAAAGATAAGAAGCAATGCCAGCGCTGTTTGTTTTCTGGGCCCAAAGATAAGCTGAGAGAATAATCCTCCCTACTGTTTGGATCACAAACATAAAGCACGATTGTAATTCTATGGGCCTCTTCTTTTTTTTTTTTTGTGTGGACCCCTCTCCATTTTTCATGAGGCGCTGTCCTTTGCAAAGTTTGCTGTGTGTTGAAATGCTCCCCCCATTTGGGTGCCTTGTGCCAGCCCCTTCTCCCCCCTTGCACCAATGTGGGGGAGAGCCTTCCCAGGACAAAGAGATGGATGTATAATAGAACGGAGAAGGAGGGGTAGGAGAGACAAAAAGGACAGTGGGTGTTTGAGTGAGAGGGAGGAAAGGAAAGTGGGTGCACATGTGAAAAGACACGGAGGACATGACAAGTGCTTGCTGAAGGGTTTAACGCCGCTGCCAGACTCTGAGTGTAGCAACACAGAAAGAGAAGAAACAATCTGCAGTTTTCCTCCTCTACAAACTCAATTTGCTAACTCATTACAGACTCCACAGAGTGTGGGATTTGCTGTGCAGTTAGAAAGTTGGAGAGCACATCTTTCTATCTGCACCCCCATCCCTCTCTCTTTCCCCCATTCCTCCACCACATGGTACAGTCCATTTAAAAGGCGGCGTGTCATCTCAGTGTGTGCAGGGTCCTCTCAGAGAGCAGCTGCTCACAGCACGTTCTCCTCGGCGGGAGCGTTCACTTTCCCTCCTGCTGCTGCTGCTGCGCTCCTTCTCCTTTTCTCCTTCTGTCTTCCTGTCCTTCTTCACTCTGTTTGCTTTTCTCCTTTTCTTAGCTCAAACTCATGCTTTCTCTCTCTCTGAAGTGCAAACCCCTTCTTTGCAGTAACAGGTAGACACCCTCTATGTGCAGTTAAACCCAGACGAGAAGGAGCTGTGTTGTTCTAGATGCAAAGTAGACCTTAAGAGAAGAAATACAGAAGGAGGAGGAGGTGCTGAAGAGGAAAAAAGGAGGAAAGGGTGTCCGCTCCACTCCCTGTAATGCTCCTCTTGACACCATGCTACTCTGTGTGGATTTGGTCCTCAGGGGAAAATCCTTAAAATGATGGAGAACAACAAACAGCTGGCTCAGAGGATCGATGGGGCCATCCAGTCCGCCAGTCAGGAAGTGACAAACCTGCGATCCGAGCTCTCCGCCACCAGCCGCAGACTGGCAGAGCTGGGAGCCAGCAGCCCCCCCGCCCTGGAGAACCACCACCAGCTCAACCACCACGATGACAGCCTCCACTATCGGGGTGAGTGAGTGTTACTGCAAACGTATGAATGACAAAACGTGTGTGTGTGTGTGTGTGTGTGTGTGTGTGTGTGTGTGTGTGTGTGTGTGTGTGTGTGTGTGTGAACAGGAACATGTGTGCCTGTTGTGAAATCGGCAGTGGGAAACATTTGGAGAATGTGCATTCCACCGTCCCTTCTGTGACTTGTGTTTTTCCAAAACTCAGCATGTGAACATCAGAAAAGGCAAAGTGGATGAAGAGGAAAGAGTGTTGCTATTAGACAGTGGGGTGGGTGGGTGGGTCACAGACCCAGAGCGTGGGTCAGAGTCAGTCAGACTTTGGTTTCCCAGGCAGCAGCAGAGGTCCTCTGGGGCTCTGGTTCTGTCTTTAATCTGCTAACAAGAAGCCGACTGACACATGAACCGTCTAAACACCACGACTCTGTCACTTAGCCGTGAAGCTCCACGCAAACGTGCGTCATAGTGGATGTCACTGGTACTAATTACTTAATTTGGCTCCAAGTCATACTTCATAATAAATATGTTGTTTCCACGGGAACCATACATGTTTAGCTGTAGCCCAGCTGATGACAAGGCACGGCAACTTTCTTTTTGTTTACTTGATTTTTGCTTCTGCAGATTTTAAGTCTGAATCTTTGTCAGTTTATTGCATATAGAATTGTCTAGAAATCGTTGCTTTTACATCCTGTTTGAAAAAGAAGCTTGGTTAGGTGGAAAATAGTGATGCATCATCTGTGTTGAGCTGCACGAGTTCAAATAGTCTAAAAGAACAAAAATAAGCTTAACAGGTGAGCTTATTGATCTGCTCTGCTCTTTTTATTTTAACTTTGTTTTAGTGTTTAGTAAAAACTTGATTTCCCTTAAAAATATGAAGTGTTACATTATTTTTAGATAACCCACCAGTGATGATGAGTGTGGGACTCTGATGTGGGTTGACATGAGGCCAAGCTATTCTTATTTCTGTCTCTTTAGAAAATTCTCACAACCAATAAATGACTATTTGGGCAAAAAGACCCAAAAGTTATTTTAGACAAATACAGATTAGCAGCAGCTGCCTCATTGACAATGAAGCTATCTCCTGAGCTACAGATACATATTATTTATTTTTATTATATAGTGATAATTAATCTAATTTGCATTTTAATTCAGATGTGTTCAGCTGTAATCCACCAGATTTCATTACAGCGAATAATTCTGTTCATATGAAACATTTAGCAAAATAAAAAAGAAATCATGCTTTAGATTTTTCTTCTCCAGAAGAATTTCGGAGAATTGGCGCTTTTACGAAACTGTTCTTCCTTTTTGCGTCCAATTGAGGAAATAAGATCCAGATGTACTCATCTGAGTTGGAGATTACTCTGCTGACAGCATGCATGTTCAAGAAACAGACAGCGGTTAATAATGGGAGTAATTTTATACTCCAGTAAAACTATCAGCCATAACATTATGACCACTGATCACAACAATAGCATTTTTAAATTAATGTATCAGCTTACGGGGAAATGAAATATTTGTCTTTAAATGGGAAAAAAAGAATCTCTTCATTCAGGGATGTTCCCATTGGTCTGAATGGTCGTTATCTACCATAATTGGATATAAGAAGTAAAAAATAAACCCGCAAAGAATGTCTGATCAAGCAGGTGACTCAGGCTGTTGAAAATGTTCATACTGGTTTGACAGAAATGTGTCATAATCCCAGTTAGGTTGCATAGCTGCTCATCTGTTAGCATCCGAATTAGACCTTGGAGAAATGGGAAAGATGGCTTGATCTGATGATCATGTAAGTGTTGCTTTAATAAGAGCGACCAACCTGATCATTCATAAAAGGCTGATGAAAATGACCTCTATGCTGAATAATCTACCTTGTGGCACAGCAAGAAAACGATTTGAGGAACACAATCATAATTTTTTAATGTTTTTCGAGTTGTAAGAGATGCTGATCAGTTAGTGTGATAAGGTAAAAGTTGAGAATGTTTAAAGTATGAGGTGGCATTCAGCCCGGAACCTTTGTTTCCCTATGTTGTTTCCCCAGCTTGAGTGTTGCAGCGCTCCGGTCCGGAACTGAGCGCCAAAGAAGTAAGAGTCTGCTGACTCGGATGTAATCCTGTGTCTGTTTCAAGGTTATCATTAAAGAGTTAAATGTTAACTGCAGCGGAGTGCATCTTTTAAATTTTTATAACCCCTTCAAGTTACTACAGTTAGTTAAGAGACTTCATCTCACAGCTCAATGCTGGACGTTACACAGTACAAACTATTTAAGGACACCTTCAAGCTGGGGTATGCAGTTTATTTATAGTAGGTAATCTTTCACATTTTATATTTCCTCTAAGTCCTTCCACTGGCCTCTACAGCAAAACTAATCAATAACGTGAGCTAGAGCGTTGACCAATAGAGTTGCATATCCAAAATAGGAAACTGTCAATCAGCAAGAATGTGCCCCACATCCCAGCATGCACAACTGGGTGATGTGGATGCGTCTTTGCTGGCTTAGCACAACAACCTAGCTTGAAAGCTAACTCAAACTGCTTTGAATTAACGTCAATCTGTAAATGAGCCAACTGTGGAAGAAGAGGGGAACGAAAGGGCATTTATCTTTTGTGTGACTGTTAAGTGATTAATGTTGTGTTCAACCTTACATTACATCAGACTATTGGTTTAGCAATAGCAGGGGTGCGCTAACATTGCATGGTCATTCCTGCTGGTTTTAGACGTTTTGCCGTTTGAGCACTGCAGATGTGGTTAAAGCGAGTGATTAGCAGCTCTTACAGAACCCGATGAAGACTGAGGAGATAATTCAGCAGTTAGCATTAGCGCTGTCTGAGCAGGAACATATCAAAAACATTGTAGTTCATTAGCGTGCAAATACTCAGTATGAGGTGTGGTGTGGCTTTCAGCTGCTTCCAGAAGAGCAGGGGCAGCATGGACAGGAGCTTTGACAGTTTACATTTCAAAATCTCATCGTCCTCCTCTTGATGACATAACGCTATTAACTTTAACACAGTCCATATGGTTATGAGTTATCAGTGTAAGTGGAAATAGTGTTCAATAATGACCAATTAGGGTTATAGAGGCCTCTCAGCTGAGGTCATTAGTTAGGTCCACCCTTCTCTCTCTCTCTCTTTCTCTCTCTCTCTCTCTCTCTCCCTCCCTCCCTCCCCTCTGTCTGGTTGGAGTTATGTTAACATGCAGCCTGACATTCCCACATTCCTGAATGTCAGCTTGATGATGTCATATTTCCTGTTCCCAGGGCTCAGCCCAGTGGCCAGGTGACCAATCAAACCCAATCCCTCTACCTCCCTCACCCCCACATTTGAGCTCTCACCTTGTCTGAATGATAAAGGGCAGAGACTGAGAAAAACGCTGACTTTAACTTGTTCTTATAAGATTTTAAGCTGAAGATGATTTGTCTTGGAGTTTCTTACAGTGATTGGTGGGATGAGCCAGCGCTTCTGGCTTAGGGAAATTAAATGTTCTTTGGGAGTGTATCTCTCGCTCACCCAAGCCAAGCTGTTTGTTGGTCTATTTGTTGGCTCTGCAGGATCAAAGCAGAGTGTTTTAATATGCATGAACCAAGTTCTCGTAAATACATTACACTGTGCCAAGGTGCCAGGATTTTTGCAGCGTTTCACCTCCCCGCGGGGCCACAACAACATCTCTGACAGACGTCCAACAGGACTGTAAACACAGCAACTGAGCCGGTTGTTCGGTGTTAGTCTGTGCTGCAGACAATTTAACTGAGCTAACGGGAGAAGGAAGAAAGTTTATAAACTCTCCAGTTAACTTTGTAATTTAATCTGGTTTATTCTGTTTTTGTAGATTTGTTGTAATTTGTCATAATTTAAGAATAAAATATCAGAAATATCCTTGGACAAGTGATTTGTATCTTTTTATTAGCGATCCTTTCTATGACACTGTCACACTGACAATGAAACTCAGACCTATGTCCCTGTTTTATGCTTCCATCATGGACAAACTGCTTGAGTCCTGCTATAAGCAAGCGTTAAAGGTCTAATTCTTGCTAGATTAGTGCAGAGTTGGTCAGTAGGGCAGCACAGACTCATGGGAGTTTGCCAGTAATAATCCATAAGCTGTTTCTGAGTGACACAGTGAGTGGATAACCTCAGCTTGTTTAACCCTTTCAGGTTCGGATAAACCACGTGTTTGTTTTAGAGACCTACTGATGTGTGCGTAAAACATATCTTAAAAAAGGCTTAAATAAACTTGAAATATCTCCCAAATTAGATAAATACTCAAATAAAGTATTTTATATAAGTAATTTATTTCTGCATTTTTTGCACAAGAAGCAAACTGACCAAAATCCAGAAGTTTTATTTTCCTTTTTTAAAATATGTTGTTTTAATTTAAAAAATAATTCATTTAAAATCCCAAAATATGTATAATGTATTATATTTACTGTTCTTGTTGAGATTAATAAAATATTCCTAATTTGGCACCAGCATTGATATATCATTATGGCAAAACTTTAAGACCATGATTAATGGAATTAATTTCATTAAACAGAGCAATCAAGCTAAAAAGTAAGAAGCAGTTTTAGAGCACTTCCAAGGTAGTCTGGCTAGCCATCCTACATGAAGAGCAAAATTATTTTGCTTTAGCAAATGACGGTTTTGATTCTCGGCTACTTCCAAGGCTGAACAACAAAAAAAGGCTACAAATGAATGAAAAAAGTAGCTAAATATGAAATAAGCTGTAAAAAAAGCAAAATGAGATATGTGTTAGTTAAACTCTAAATCTGTTATCTCTAACCAGCTTGTCTCCTCCGTGCTGCAGAGTGACTCATCTTTCCTGGAGTTACAAACGTTCATGGTTCAGTTACCCCTGTGGTCTAGCTTTAATGATGGAGTAATTCATGCAGTCGCCGTGGGTCTGGATTTAGAGCCTGTCAACCAACAATCAAGAAAAATGTTTATGGAGAAAAGCCTAAACTCGCTGGACTTTTTTAGCTTATGTCAAAGAAATATTTCACCTTTCGGTCCATTTTCTATACTTTCAAAGTCAAGACTGCAGGTGGAGGGAGACGACCACGGCTCATACATGTAACCCTTAGAGACAGAAAACCACGGGACATAAGTGTGTTACTGTGCAGAAGTTTAGGAAAACCTCTCCTTTTTATTTTGGCTCCAGAGTCAGAGTTAGAATATTTGTCCAGGGAGAAAGTGAATGAAAACAGCCTGGCAGCTGATGCTAAATGTATTTTCAGAATTGTTGTGCTACCATAAATTTAACATCACTAGGTTATTCGCACAATGTTTTGTGGTTGTTTGCTGTGGTTATTAGCTGCAAGGCTAGTTACTGTAGCTCGTCCGGCTGGAAACTTCACAACATATCTGCAAGAAATGCCATTAAATGTTAGCCTAGTGAACTAGACCAAATTCTTGCTTTGCAAAGTTTTATATACAGGTCCTTCTCAAAAAATTTGCATTTTGTGATGAAGTTCATTATTGTCTGTAATGTACTGATAAACATTAGACTTCCATATATATTAGGTATATATTAGGTTCATTACACACGACTGAAGTAGTTCAAGCCTTTTATTGTTTCTAATATTGATGATGTTTGCATACAGCTCATGAAAACCCACAATTCCTATCTCAAAAAATTTGCATATTTCATCTGACCAATAAAAGAAAAGCTCCTTCATGAACCGTCACCTTATCGTGGTGGAGGAGTTGGAGTGCCCTAGTGGTGGAGGAGTTGGAGTGCCCTAATGATCCTAGGAGCTACGTTGTCGGTCTCCTATGACAAATTGGTCTTAGGTGAAGGGTGAGACAAAGAACGGTTCAGAGGATCTTTCATGGATATACAATCAAAGAGTCGGAGTACCCGAGCCCGGATTGTTACTGGGGTCCCACCCTGGAGCCAGGCCTGGGGCCCGTAAGCGAGCACCTGGTGGCCGGGTTTTCGCCCATGGGGCCCGGCCGGGCCCTGCCATGGTCCTGTTGGCTTCATCAGAACGTGATCTTCAGCTTTCGCTGGAGCTGTTCGCAGCCGAGTGTGAAGCAGCTGGGATGAGAATCAGCTCCTCTAAATCTGAGACCATGGTCTTGGTTCGGAAAAGGGTAGAATGCCTTCTCCAGGTCAGGGATGAGGTCCTGCCCCAAGTGGAGGAGTTTAAGTATCTCGGGGTTTTGTTCACGAGTGAGGGAAAACTGGAGCGTGAGATCGATAGGTGGATTGGTGCTGCATCTGCAGTGATGTGGGCGTTCTACCGGTCTGTCGTGGTGAAGAGAGAGCTGAGTCAGAAGGCGAAGCTCTCGATTTACCGGTCGATCTACGTTCCTACCCTCACCTATGGTCATGAGCTTTGGGTAGTGACCGAAAGAACGAGATCGCGGATACAAGCGGCCGAAAGGAGTTTTTTCCGACGAGTGGCTGGGCTCTCTCTTAGAGATAGGGTGAGAAGCTTGGTCATTCTGGAGGGGCTCGGAGTAGACCCGCTGCTCCTCCACATCGAGAGGAGCCAGTTGAGGTGGCTCGGGCATCTGGTCAGGATGCCTCCTGGATGCCTCCCTGGTGAGGTTTTCCGGGCACGTCCAACCGGGAGGAGACCTAAAGGTAGACCCAGGACACGGTGGAGGGACTATGTCTCTCACCTGGCCAGGGAACGCCTTGGGATTCCCATGGAGGAGCTGGCCCAAGTGGCTGGGTAGAGGGAAGTCTGGGCCTCTCGCCTTAGGCTACTGCCCCCGTGACCCGACTCCGGATAAGCGGATGAAAATTGATGGATTGCTAATTTTTTGATATAGGAATTTTGGGTTTTCATGAGCTTTATGCCAAAATGATCAATATTAAAAACAATAAAAGGCTTACTTCAGTTGTGTGTAATGAATCTAATATATGTGAAAGTCTAATGTTTATCAGTACATTACAGACAATAATGAACTTCATCACAATATGCAAATTTTTTGAGAAGGACCTGTATATGAATGTATAGTCTGGCTTGCCAGGCTAATTTAATGAGACATTTGTGGCAACATGGTGGTTTTAAAATAGCATTTGCATAAACTTAAGAAATCTGAATGGAATTGTTTTAAGAGAATTTAAAACTTTCTATCTGATCAGAGTTAATCTCTGGTTTTCCAAAGTGAAGCCATCCTACAAGAGCGGGTGTAGGTGGTATAGCTCATGAGCTTTTCATACAACTCCACTTAAAAATAATTATTAAAGCAATAATTCTTTAATAATAATAAAATAATCCTGCAACACCTATATTCAACAGCAACAAGGTCAATTTAATTTCTTGGACTGATTTAGAATGTATAACATACAACATGCAAGTAGTTTAATTAATCTCTTAACTGATCTAATTGCTTTAAGCTAATTTTTTATAGCCTGGCCAGCCAGACTTGGCCGCTGTCTAATCTCCACTGAGGACAGGTCTGGATACTCGGAGGCAGAGAGCACCATGAGGGGCGGGACTAGCCAGCTCAAAAATAACCAATCAGAAAAAAGGTGGAAATGTCGACCGTTCAGTGCAATGCTGTAGTTTTTTAGCTGTAATCAAAGATGGCGTCTGGCGACAGCGCTTAGTCTTTCTTTAGAAAAAAGGCTTTTAGCGCTTCTTCTCGTTGTGGTTTTAAAGACCTGTCCAAAACATTTAGAGCAGAGGAAAGAGCCACAGCAAACTCTGCTTCAGACGCCATCTTCGTTGTTTATGAGAAACTGAGCGTCACGGTGTGTGACGCACGCTGCTGATTGGCTTGGTTAGAACTCCCAGGGGGTGTGGCTATTTGAATAGGAGCATTACCAGGCCCTTTGCTTCCCATAAGGAAGCATTGGCATGGCTGGCCAGGCTAAATGTTTTCAATTCAATTCAATTCAATTGAATTCAAAAATACTTTATTTATCCCAGAGGGAAATTGATTGCTACATATTTTATTACTGACTGTCATCTATTTGTGGCAACCTGGTGTTATGACACACTCAATAAAAATTATTTTCTGCATTTGTCTGCACCCAATGTCATTCACACACAGATTAGAAAGAAATAAGTTTATTCATTTTAAAATGTAATGAAAATACACGATGTATACAGATGACAGATCTCTCCAGCCGGTCTCTGTGTCTGGTGTTGGACCCAGCTTTGCAACGATAAGTTATTTTTTTCTGGAGTGTGTGTGGTGTGGGAGAGGACGAGTGAGAAAAATGTTGGGGAAATAAGGGGCTGCCTCCCCCTGGCCATTGTTTGGACACAGTGTCCCACACGCTGCATTGACCTCAGACAGGGCGTGGCTCAGGCAGCCTGGGTGGGGAACACGGTGTATACATTGCATACTTGCTCTGTGTGAGGACAGCAAACAGGAAGACGGGTGGTCTCCGGAGAGTGTCACAGGGAAAAAGAAAGAACTGGGGTGAATGAGATTCTGCCCCTTGAGTTTTAACGATATGTTCCCAGCCCTGCTCATGTTCACAGTGAAGTAATGAGAGACCTGGGCCTCTGACAAACTCAGGCCAGATGGGGAGAGGATTCTTTTCTACGATTACTCTTCAGCAGAGAGCATTACAGCCGCTGCAGCTCGTCCTCTAAGATAATCACTAGAGAAATACTTAATGACCATGTGGGTCTTGCAGCAAGCTTTTGGAGAATTTAAATTTTTTTTATCAGGATTTACTTAAGTTTCCCTGCTTTATGTTGAGGACCTCGTTGTTCTGCTTTGTCTCAGTAATAGCTAACAGTGCGGAGGAGGAGCTGGTGCTGTGTTAATGTGGCAAACCAATGTCCATTAGCCTGAGTTTCTTGTCTTTAAATAAAGTTTTGATCAGTATTTCTTTATCTTTTGGGACATTTTTCTTTGCACTTAAGCTGCTTTTTTATTGCTGAGTTAATAATTGCCAAAAGAAGTGAGGCTCTAATACAGAGAGTTCAGCACCTGTAAGAAGTTTGTGGCTAATAGCTTTTAGAGGCTCTTAAGGCTAAAATATCATTTCATTCCTCCAACTGTGTTGTCTTTGGCATTCCATATGAATCCTATAAATATAATTGAATTGTGTTTTAGTGACAGAATACTAGTAACAGCTCAAGTCCCCAAAATATCTTTAAACGAGACATTTTATGCAAAACTGACCGTTTGTGCTGCCTACAAAGAAATGAGAGGACTGGAGCAGGGTTGCCCAATCCTGGTCCCCAAGATCCCCTATCCAGCTTGTTTTATATCTCACCGGCTAAATCGCCTGTTCAACAGCTGCTCAGGCTCTGCAGAACTGCTAATCAGCACTGATTCAAATCAGGTGTGTTGAAACAGGGAAACCTCTAAGGCCTAGTCCACACGTAGCCGGGTCTTTTTAAAAACGAATATCCGCCCCTCCAAAAACTTGAATCCACACCACCTCGTTTAAAAAAAAACTCTGTCCACACGTACCCGGATAAATACGTTGTTAAGGACATGCCAGACCTGTAGGCGGCAGTACTTCCCCCGTTCTTAACCTCGTCCTTCGTCTGTGGTCTTCCGCAAGGAGCAGTAATTCCGCTTGCAAAAACAAACAAGCAAAAAGCGCTTGGACAATTGATAAAGCGAGCGCAGCTCTGAGGGCATCCATGATGTCGGCTAGTGTAAACACAGGTCGCACACGTGATGTCAGCATTTTTTGTCGCGGAAAGTGACGTTGCGGACCCCAAAACTCCGGTTTTGTCTGTCCACACGCAGACACCCAAAACGGAGAAAACGCAGATCTTCACTTTGGCCGGAGTTTTTAAAAAGATCCGTTTTCATGTGAAAAAACTCCGTTTTCATGTGGATGACAGGCCAAAACGTAGAAAAATATCTACGTTTTGGCAGATCCCCGGCTACGTGTGGACAGGGCCTGAGACAAGCTGCTATAGAGAATCTCGAGGACCAGATGTAGAGTTTAGGTTTGGTTGTTGCTTGAGTTTGTAATGGAATCCAAGCTTCAGTAATGAACTGACAGAGCGGCACAGGATGTCAGTGGGAGCTGAAGCCTGGTTGAAGTTCACTTGAGTAAGTTTCCATTCCGGGATTTAGCAGCCTCGGACAGCTGAGCAGCTCCAACCATGTCCTTACACGGCCAAGAGACAACAGTATGCGTTGTCTTTTGCAAGTTACTTGTTCTGACAGCTCAGATTTCATGTTGCCACATTCCTAAACAGTCAGAGGTTAAAGATGAAAGCTTATGTTTGGTGGCATCGGCCTTTAAGAGAACAAACCTGCAGAGAGGAGTTTTACTAAGATGCCAAACAGCTCTAACATTTTCCAGGCAGGTTTTATCTGAATGAAAACTCTCAGAAAAAGCCAGATTTGATGAGTTTTCTAAAGATGACACAAACCATTAAATAATACTTTTTAAAAAAAATAGAAGATAGCTTTCCTATCACTGAGACGGTTGAGTCTCTGTATGCTAATTATATCTTTTCTTTTCCACTGGCTCAGATCAGTTTTTGGATCCCAGATGATTTTTTAATGAGAAGTGATTTCCTTGAGTATGGACTTCCTGTATTAGGATGTGGTTTCAGGAGAACATTGTGGAAGTGGCATAAATCACCCTGGAAGTGGGAATAAAGAAGTGGAATAATGAGGATACTTCTTTGCTAGTTTTGTGCTTGTTAATCAGTTTCTCTTGGTCGGTCCCTTGTGATCAGTTTGCATAAAACATGCATTTAAGGACTCCGCACAACATCAGAACAGGTGCTCCTAATAAAGACGTTCTGGACAGAGTGAAGAAGAACTTCCCAGTGGAGCCTGGAGAGTTTTTTGTGCCTGGAGAGGATCAGACAGCAACTCCAACAAAGATGAAGTGAGCTGCATCAAGCAGATTTCTTAAAAAGATTTGTCCCAGACCGAGCTAACAGAACAGAGTTTCTGGAGGGTGGATGGTGCAGGTATCTGAGCGATGCCTGGCACGGCAGCCTGGAATGCTGGTGCTGGATGTTCTTCATGCCTCCATTAATTATTCTCATTTAGCACCTGGGTGAGAGAAGTTCTGAGAAGGTTTGCGCACAGACAAAAAGAGAAAACGGTTTAGTACGTTCTCCAGTGTGAGGTGTTTCATTCCTCTGATGTTCTGCTTCACAACAGGAGGTGCAGATAATTATCAGATTTCTTCTCCCCATGCTTCCACTCTGCTCATCAAACTCATTGCTTTCACCTGAAATCCCTGTTGAGTCCAAACTTCTGCTCCCAGGAAGAGCCGAGCAGTAAGACAGCCAACATGTGGAATCACGAATGCCTTCTCTACGGCCTCAGCTCATCTTTTTTTAAACGCCTCATTGCTTTAGCAGCAGAGGCTTTTTATTGCCGCTGTATATTGTTGCCTTGCTTGCAGTTTAAATCCGTTCCCCAAGGAGAAAAAGGATGAGGAATGGAGGAAAATGTTTTTTTTTTTTTTTTGCTTTTAGGAAGCACAGAACTCCCTCTGCTTATCCAGAGGATGCAAAGCGTTAAATTCCAGCAGAGCTGACGATAAGCAGAGCACGTCTCTGCTTTTGTGAGTTGTGTCTTCATGCAGGTCTGAAAAACATTCCAAACATCAGGAGAATGCTGTGGAGGGTTAAACATGTGTACAACCCATAAAAGGCGGAGGAGACATCAAAGCGCGGCGTTAGAGCGGAGGATTCATCTCAGCTCTCTGTTTATATTAGGGGTAGGGGCTGTTTTATACAGTGAAACCACCATTTTACCATGATTTATGTAGCAGTTTGTTTTAAATATGATGGTGATAAAACAACCAAGCCAATTTCCTTTGTCAGAAAAGCCCTAGAACAGTGGTCCTCAAATGGCGGCCCGGGGGCCACGTCCGACCCGCGAGCCCTCTCTTTGTGGCCCCAAACCCCACGCGCATCCCCCACCCCCGACGGCCGATCGGGAGATATAGGATAGATAGAGCTGAGGAAAATAATCAAATAACCAGTGCATCGAGATGCGGGCATAAACGATTCTGCATCATAGAAGAGTACCATAATCAATCATAGTGGAATGTAGTTTTGTTATTTTAACGGCGGCACCAGCGTAACATCCAGATCTGTCAGAGCAGGTGTTCTCCACATTTACCGGGTAGGAAACTTTGGTCCGCCTTCATGTGGTTCTGCAGGGCTGAGGCTGCAGCGTGATCATCTGTCTCTTTTATTTAGGAACACGAAGTTAAAAGGAGAGAGAAATACGAGATAGAAGTTCTTGTTCTACTTTATTCTTTTCTTTCATGATGATAAACTGATGTTAAATTCAGCTTAAAGAGAAACTGGGAGGAAGCTTTGGTTCATTTTAGGTTACAGGAGATCTTGTCTCCTATCTGCTCCTCCAGAGACAGCATGGACATGAGGGTCACATGGTGAGGGTTACACAGGACAGGTTAGTGCAGTCACACAGCCGAGCTGGAGGGGGACAGGTGTTGTCCTGCTTTATATTGCAAGCTTGTGTGCTATGTGCATTGTAGCCAGCGATCCAAGCAGCAGCAGCTATTGGTTATAATTTATTTCAAATTTATATTTATTAAATTTAAGTGTTATTGTTTAGATATTTGTGTAAAAACAAGCTAATTATAAATGTAATCTGCTAGAATGATCATAGAAATGAGACTCAACTATTTCCTTTCTGGGGGGTCAGGTTAGCGCTCCAGATAAGCCCAAATAAATAACTACCATACCACACCACTTTTACTTAAAAAGAACTTTTAAGATGGCATTATAGCCAACCAAAGCACTGCACACAAAGCATGAAATAGTTGCATCATAAAAACACTATAAAATGTACAGCAAAGAAGGGTCAACCAAACAAGCTGAAACCATAAAAACAGACATGGATTTAAAGTGAAAGAACCAAAGTGGAAGAGGGATGATGAGGAGTAATGCTTTATGAATCGAAGGCCAGGGAGAAATTGTGTCGTTGGGTAAGACATTTCCTCCACCTTGCCTGAGCTGGTGGTGGTCAGAGGGGCCGATGGCACAAATGGCAGCCTGGCCTCTCAGACCACGCCAGAGCGGCTGCGGCTACAGTAGCTTACCATCACCAGCAGTGTGTGACTGCAGGAATAATGGGAAGTGCTTTGGGTACCTAGAAAAGCACTATATAAATTCAATCCATTATTATTATTATTATTATTATTATTATTATTATTATTATTATTATTATTATTAATTTTGTAGAATTTAAAAGAGCATGAACTTTAGAGGGATCTGACTGAAGCTTTATCGTCTTTAAAGTGAAGGTTATTATGGGAAGTATTATTCTTCATCTTTAAACCTATAATAATTTCAGGTTTTTTTTTCATTTAAGAGTTTATTCTGTGAGGTTTTATTAAAATTGTACTTTTCAAATGTAACATGTTGATTGTGAGACTTCTTTGGATCATCTTCTGCCTCAGCATCAGTATTATCTCTCCAAAGATGATCACATCAAATGTCCCCTTTCTTCTTTGTTGTCTGAAATAAGGCATTTCTGATTTATCTGATAAAGGTTAATCCAGTTAAAACCTGTGTTCCCAGTTCAAAAACACAGGTATGCTTTTACTCATCCCAGTAAATCCGTGTGTTGGTGAGCAGCAAGTGTCTGAGTAACTTTAGCTTCTTTAGAGAGGTGAATGCAGTGCTTTTAAGATTAATATATTACCTTTACTTATGACCAATAAGCTGTGATACTCTATATAAATATAGAAGATTTAGAATTCTTTGTTTATTCAGGGATTGTAGAACACTTCATATTCATTCAAGAAGAATGCAGAGAGGCCCGGACTCCAGCTAATGGAATGGCAGGGTTTGGCAGATTAAAGGCCACAAATGTAGACTCCTGTCTCCACGTGACCAGATACTGAAGGGGCCAAACTGTACATGAAAAACTGACCATTTCTGGACATCCAGCAGGAACACACTGTGACTTCTAAAATCTTCTATTCAGTGTTTGAAGCTTTTTGCTCGTTTGTTTCTCGTTTCCCATTTTAGAAGAGTGGATTTGAAGAGGCCTCCTAAGCTGCTCTTTGCTAAAAAGCAGTCGGATCAATATTTAGGGTAATTGCGTTATTTATGTATAGAAAAACATCCATTTTCAGCTGCAATTTTCTACATAAAAGGATCTGGTTTCAAACATGTTAATCTCCTCTTTGCAGATTAATTACTGCTTTCAAAACCATCTGCATTCTCATTTGCCAATCTATTTTAGTGCATGGCTTTATTTTCCACTAAAAATTATCTACGAGACGGCTAATTCTGACATAATTGGTTCTGATTTGTGCAAACCTGCAGTGAAAAATGAATTTTTTTTTCTTCTTTAGGGTTTTTTTTTATAATCAGAGCTGCATCCAATCTGATTTCAGACCAACAGGGTAGAATGAGATTTTCTAAAACTTAATATTCCCATCAGGAAATGTTCACAACTGCATTTACATAATGTCTGTTCATGCATAGCAATCAGACAAATGAATCAGCATGGCTCTTACTGCAGTGGTTTGTGATATTTTTAAAATGTGTTTATTGATTGGGTCATTTATTATATTTTATATTACTAAATGTTAGATTTAGCATCATGCAGGTGAAACTTGAAAAATTAGATTATGGTGCAAAAGTTCTTGAATGTCAGTAATTCAGCTTAAAAGGTGAAACTAATACATGAGATAGACTCATTGTATGCAAAGCCAGATATTTCAAGCCTTTATTTGTTATAATTGTGATTATGCTTACAGCTAATGAAAACCCCACATTCACAATCTCAGACAATTAGAATATTGTGAAAAGGTTCAATGTTTGAGACTCAACGTGTCACACTCTAATCAGTTAATTAACCCAAGTAAAGGGTTCCTGAGCCTTTAGATGGCCTCTCAGTCCAAGTTGAGTGACTGAAATAGGTGGACTTTTGCACCATATTCTTATTTTTGGAGTTTCACCTGTATTTCATTTTTAAACATAATCGTTTCCCCACATTTTTGTCACTGGTCTTTGTTGGTCTTGCAGATTTCCGTCCATATTTTATGTGTTTGGACAAACCGACCCAGAGCAGACAGACCTGGGAAACTCTGCTGCTGCTAAAAATGTGATGCAATGTTGCTGTTAAAAGTTCTTGTCCTGCAGCTCTCAGCCCTTGTTATTTTATTTCACCTCCACAACCTGAGCTGACCATTGCATTTTGACCATCATCAGATTCTTCCTTCCCTCCTCCGCTGCCTGAAAATATCATGCTCTCTGTTGCTGGCCGACCACATATTGATGAGGACAGCTATGACGACTGGATCTAAATGATGGAATCTTCCACTCTGCTTGCTGAACAATGAATTTTATTCATCATCGCTTAAAGCAGCGTCAGGATTTTTTTTTAAAAGTTCTTCAGATTCAGGGTTTTCCCTCAGATTCCCTAATGAACCACAGCAAGAGACTCGGCTAGTCTCTGTCCAGGAATGTGCTCTAAAACCCCTCAAATGTTCCACAGCTCCTTCCCAGTTGCTGCTCTTTATTTCCAAATTATGCACCTAAAGAGTCTCTTAAAAGGATCCTTAATGTGTAAGTTTTTATTGTCCATGAATTGAAAGCAGCCACCTGCCTTTCTTGTGTATTCTACTGAGTCACGTTGCAACTAGGCTTGGGAATGAAATGCTTGCGTTCAGCAGCTAAAACAGGCTCCTTCTCCTTATGAGGTTAATGTGAGCCACGAGGCTACAGAACATTCACTACTTCATCAAGAGACTGGCCTGATGGAGAGAAGCTGAGATGTGTATAATTTACTGGCCACCATGGAAGACCTGAAGCAAAACACACATATCCACACAAAAAAGATCAGTGAAGACATGGGGATAAATGGGGATAAATGTGTGGAAAAGAGGAGAGGAGAGGAGTTTCAGACCTGCCTCCATTATTAGATCCTGTGTGCTGCTGAATTGATTTTAGAGGTCAGTCTATAAAGCACACTGCTTCAGCACTGTGCTAACGGTGGCATCATTATGATGTTATTAGTGAAGAGGGGGAGGACTGGCAGGGCGGTGGGAGGGTTTTACAGATGTGTGAAACACAGCTGCATTAAGAAGAGTGAAAGGAAGCAATGCTGCTCCCAACGTGTTTTTCTCTGCTGTTAGACAGTTGCAGGGCTCCTCAAGGCCCAGGTCATCAGCCTTGACATGGATGGGATTTTCAGTGAGCTTCTGGGTGCGTGTGATGTAGAGTGTTGGATCCTCGTCTGTTTGCAGACGTTATAGTAGGTCCAAGACGTGGAGTCTGTGGTCACTTTGGAGCAGGACTGCAGGCTTCACATGTAGGCTAAACTCCTTCACACGATGCTAGTGTGGTGGGATTTTCTAGCATGTAGCTGCAGACTGGTGCAGACTGAGAGAGGCATGTGAGAACGGATCCGAGGCTACGGTGTGATTGAGAATGGGGTGCTCATGCAGGTATCACAGTTGCCTTACGTAGTTGAACATTTTCTTAAGTAACTCTAAAAATGCGTAAAGGTGTGGTTCACTGAAAAAACATTTTGTAAATCTTTGATTTTTGATTATAATCAGTGACTGAGTTTTTCATGCTGGTTGAACATGAAAACAGACCTACACCTATCTTCTGCATTAGCTTCTGATGGAAAATAGATAGTGAAACTCTAGGATTTGAAAATCCTGACAGATCTACGTCACGCCGTCACTTATCATTCATGGACTCACCCATCTCGGCTCGCGACAGGAAAGGCTGTTGTTTGTTTGGCATCCATTACCGTTGGCTTTAGCAACTCCGGCACACAGCAGAACTGCTTCAGGCTTGTGCTATTTGTGGAGACAAAACATAGATGTTTCAAATGATGTTTTAAGGATGGCATCTAAAGCTAAAATGGATGGTTGCCTCGTAGAGCAAAAGCAGTGAAGAGTGAGAAAAATGTGATTTTTATGACTAATACTAGCAGTGCCTACACCACGCTCAGGCCAAATCCAGGCTTTTCTCATGCATCATTCCACAGTTGTGGAATGACCTACCGGGCACTACCAGAACAGGGGCTTCCTTTTCAATTTTCAAGAAACTCCTGAAGACCCTGCTCTTCAGAGAGCATCTTCTTAACTAGCACCCTCCCTGCACCCGTGCCCCCTCTCTACTGTCCACTCCTTGTTCCCTCCTCTCCATGACTGATGTCAAGTTGTTGTTATTGTGGTTGTTAGCCCAAAGGGCAACATGCCGATTATCACTTGTAAGTCACTTTGGACAAAAGCGTCTGCTAAATACATAAACATAAACATAATACTCATTCTGATGAATGCCTTAAAGCCAAATTATGTATTTCTCTGTTTTTTAATATCAGGTCTGAAACATTGAGAGCAAATCTTCATGTGAATTTAACCTTGTTTGAAGAAGAAGAAAAATTTCTTAAAGAGGTTTTACACGACATCGTCGTTGGCCAGGATGAATGAAACAAGCTACAACTGGGTACTATTACATTTTCCTGTTTTGCTGAGTGGACTCAGCTTAGCCTGGATTCAATTAGAGGTCCTGGTGTTCGCTGCAGAGCTCAAGTGATTATTAATCCTTTTAATCAATACAAGGTTTTCCTTATTAGTCATGTTTTGACCTTTCAACACACTAACACGAAGCTCAGCGGGGATATAAATGGTCCTTTCTCACCGCGCTGCCTTCATAAATGAATGAAAAGTTAAATAAGTACCTGGAGCAGCAGACATGTAATTATTAAAGCCGGTTCCACTTTAATGGGCTTAAAGCAGAGTGAAACACAGATTTTTCAGGGCTACTTTTTATAAATAATAAAGGTGTTCTGTTCAAGTAAAACGTTTTGTTTTCCTGCTGATTTAAGCTGTGGCGGTGGGGGAAAATCCCTCCTTTTCCCCCGCAGCGCTGCTGTCAAGGGGGAATTCCAGCCATGTCAAAGCTGAGTCAAACTGCTCTCCAAAACCATCTCTCATTCCTGAGAGGTTTGTTTACTTGGCTTGTTGCAGGTTTCGCAAGAAGGACGGAGAGAATTTGGGTCGTTCCAGATGTGTCGTCTATCTTGCACAGATAAACTGTTTGGACAGCTTCAGAACCTCAAACAAACAGATAAAGCAAGAGCTCAGCTCTTTGTGTTTAGTTTTATTGTTCGGTGTGCCAAAGACGAGGACTGGGCATTGTGTTGGGAAGTCTCTTGTGAGATGATTTCATGTGAGCCTTGATGTCTCTGTTCTGCTTTCCCATAATGCTGTGGGTCATTTCTGTGTATCTGATGAGGTGATAAACATGATTCTTGTTTTAAACCGTATGCAGTGAGCACAAACTGATTCATAATGATGCTCAGACACACAACCTGCCCGCAAAACATTTCTGGCTACGGTTTTCTTTTTTCTGTCTCTCTGGGAGGCAGAGTCAAATAAACGTATGACAAACCAAGATTACAAAACTCATAATCTGATCTAAGACTTTCAGCAGAACAACACGGTGTAGAGCAGCGGGGTGCTGTGAGGGACAGGTAATGAGTGAGTGTGATACACCTCAGATCTTAATTGGTTTGAATGAGAAGACAAGAGAGGCTCCTCCATCAGCTTGTGGATGACTGTAAGGTGACAGGTCATGCAGGGAACACTAATTGATTCTTTCCTCCAGACACGAGTCCTGTCTGTCTTTATGTAGCTCACTGCGCTGTTTACTGTTCTGCAGACCCTCTTCATGTTTAGATCTTTATCCATCCATCCACTGACTGAACCCGCTTGTCCATGTAGGGTCGCGGGGGGCTGGTGCCTATCTCCAGCGGTCAATGGGCAATCAGGCGGGGTACACCCAGGACAGAGAGCCAGTCCATCGCAGGTTTAGATCTTTATCTTAAGTGAAAATGGTGCAAAATTCAGATAACCTTCTACATTTGGGAATCATGTTCCTTAAAATAAACAAGCTTCATAGTCAGTAGAATAGACCAAATGTGCAGTGTATATCCTCAAAGTTCTAACATTTTACTTGCTTACATGTTAATTTAAGGGTGTCCTATAAATACTTTTTTTAATGACTGGAAACAGTTCTTTGATCTTCTATACAGCATATGAAAATAGTTGGGGTTCAAAATGGCCCAGGAGCCCTGATAAAAGGTCAAACACAACCCCATAATAAAACCCTTCAGCTAAAAGACTTGTTTACCCTGCCAACTTGGCAAGGAAATTAATATTAAGATTCATGCTGATTGGCTGGTTTACTCAGTGGCTCTGTGACTGCCTGAAACTACTGTGAACAGTTGTGTACAGAATCCAGATAACTCAACAGGCAAGTTATGGATCTATCTGGCTTTCATTCAAAGGCTGGAAATTCCTAGTACATCCTGGATTGTCACAAGTGTGCGCCCACATTCTTTCCTCTCGTCCATCAAAGGATGTTTGCAGTAGCTCAGGCTAGCATTAGAAGTAATTCAGGCTAGCATTAGCAGTAGCTCAGGCTAGTGTTTTTCTGTGGTTATTACCACTAAAGCTGGTCAAGTAACTGAATTTTTAAAATCTCAATTACGATCTGGGTTTTCAACAATTATTAAAACAAAATGAGCCATTTATTTGCTCCAGCATCTCAGTTTACTCTCGTGCTGCTCTGTATTGCAAATTGAGGGCATCTTCCCCAAAGTGTTGCCAACTTAGCATCTCCCCTCTATCCTTCAGGTTTTTAATGATGCGCTGGATTTTTTTTTACCCAAATGTAGTCATTTCTGCAATCTCCTTACATTTTTTATCTGCTTGATGCATGCTAATGATCTTACCCTTTTCAAACAGTCTAACATCTTTTCCACAATACCGAGATTTGTGTTTCGACATGGTTGATTTAAGAAATGAGAAGCAACTCATTGAGCCAGATTGGGCTTATAGCTTGCAAGCTGAAAGATACATGCAGTAATTATCCAGTAGGAGGCTTTGTACCCATTTGTTTAGTTAAATCCAGGTGGGGACTTTTATTTTTTGGCCAGGCAGTTTACTATTAGTTCATTTATCTGATCTACACGTTGCATCAAGCTACTCTACGGCATCGCTGGAAAGGACGGCATTATTATTGTGAAGTAATCTGTGGAAGTTCATGATAAGTTGACAACACACATGACGGAAAATAGTTGAGAACCACTGCCTCATATTAAGTTGATAAATGTTGCATTTTTAGAAGCTCTATAAATGCTTCAAGTCTTTTTCTTCACTGGTGGCCTGCAGCACAACTTTTCCTAGTGGGTCATTATGGGAATCTAAACCTTCCATTGGATATTTGTCCCTAATATTTTGTCCTGTTGCTTGTTCGTATCTCTGAGTTTTTGAATCTCCAAGTAGGTTCAGGCAGGCTCTGGTCCAAGGAGAACACATTTCTGGTCCTCCACCCATTATCCAGTATATTTTTGTCAGGCTGACCAAGCAATTTCACAATTTGTCTCACGTAATACGCGGACCGAGTAGAAAATATATGTTGTGGCTGAGGAACAGTGAGGCTAATATACAACCAAGACTCCATACATCCATACGTGGATCCAATGGAAGGTCCAGAAAAACTTCTACTGGGCTAAAACAATTTTGAGGGGCCTCATACTTTGATATCTGTGATTCACATGCTGCCCTAAAGCTAGTCAGATTCAAATGTCTTTATTTGGATTTAAACCTTTGAGATGGTTTAATGCTTTCAGTTCTTTCTTCTGATTTTTAATACTTTTTCCAAATGAATTTAATTAACAGAGCGGACTGCAACGCTAAAGTTGCAAGTGGAATATTCTGGCCACAGGGGGCGATAGGGGCAACAGGGGTTGGGCGTCTTTTATTAACCCAATGAAGCACAGGTGTCAAACTCTGGTCCTCGAGGGTTACGATCCCACATGTTTTATTGTTTTCCCAGTTTCGACACACCTGATTTCAATCAGCAGGTGATTAACAGGCTTCTGAAGAGCTCGATGAGCTGCTGCACAGGTGAATCCACTGTTTTGGAACAGGAAAACAACAAAGATGCAGGATGCTGGCCCTCGAGGACTGGAATTTGACACCCCTGCTGTAAAAGGTCATTTTATGTTTATGTATTTAGCAGACGCTTTTGTCCACAGCGACTTACAAGTGATAATCGGCATGTTGTCCTTGAGGCTAACAAAAACAATAACAACAACAACTTGACATCAATCATGGAGAGGAGGGAACAAGGAGCGGACAGTAGAGAGGGGGGACCGGGGGGGGGGGGTGCTAGTTAAAAAGATGCTCTCTGAAGAGCAGGGTCTTCAGGAGTTTCTTGAAAATTGAAAAGGAAGCCCCTGCTCTGGTAGTGCTTGGTAGGTCATTCCACATTTGTGGAACGATGCATGAGAAGAGTCTGGATTGTCCTGAGTGTGGTGTAGGCACTGCTAGCCGACGCTCCTGTGATGACCGGAGCGGCCGGGCCGAGACGTAAGCCTTTGCAAGAGGATTCAGGTAGATGGGAGATGTACCATCTCGGACTTTGTATGCTAGTGTTAGCAATTTGAATTTGATGCATGCTGCTAGCGATAGCCAGTGGAGCTCAATGAACAGAGGGGTGACGTGTGCTCTTTTTGGCTGATTGAAGACCAGATGCGCCGCTGCATTCTGGACCATTTGAAGAGGTCTCACAGTACAGGCTGGAAGACCAGTTAGAAGGGCATTGCAGTAATCGAGGTGGGAGATGACAGTAGATTGCACCAGGAGCTGGGTCGCATGTTGTGTTAGGTATGGTCTGATCTTTCGTATGTTATACAGCGCAAAGCGGCATGAACAAGCAACAGAGGCAACATGATCTTTAAAGGTCAGGTGTTTATCAATCACAACACCCAGATTTCGAACTGCCTTTGAAGGAGCCAGTGATAGGAAGTCATTTTGGATTGAGATATTGTGCTGTATGGATGGTTTTGCCAGGATGACAAGTAGTTCAGTTTTAGAAAGGTTGAGTCGGAGATGGTGGGATTTCATCCATTTTGATATGTCAGAGAGACAGTTTGATATTTGTGCAGAGACAGTGTGGTCGTCCGGTGGAAATGACAGATAGAGCTGTGTGTCATCTGCATAGCAGTGGTAGGAGAAGCCATGTGATCGAATTATCTCACCCAGTGAGGTGGTGTGTATTGTAAAGAGAAGACGTCCTAGTACAGAGCCCTGGGGGACTCCTGTGGCAAGATAGTGCATGGTAGAGGATTGTCCAAACCAAGATACACTGAATGATTGTCCTGTGAGGTACGATTCAAACCAGGCGTGTGCTTTCTCTGTGATGCCCATGCTAGAGAGTGTGGACAAAAGGAAGCCATGGTTGACAGTGTCAGATGCAGCCGATAAGTCGAGCAGGATAAGCACTGAGGATTTGGCAGTCGCTCTAGCTTCTTTTAAGGATTCCGTCAATGCTAACAGAGCAGTTTCAGTGGAGTGGCCCTTTTTGAACCCAGATTGGTAAGGGTCAAGCAGACAGTTTAGTGAGAGGTATTCCTTGATCTGCTTGAAAGCTACCCTTTCAATGATTTTGGACAGAAAATGGAGGAGAGAGATAAGTCGTATATATATATATATATATATATATATATATATATATATATACACACACACACACACATACACACACACACACACACACATATAGATAGATAAATAGATAGACAGACAGACAGACAGACAGACAGACAGACATATATATATATATATATATATATTTATATAAACTGAGAAGAAATCCAGACAGGAATTCAGACAGAAACATGACTTTGGTGTCTAATCATTTCTGGTCCTACTTCCATGTGTTCTCTGTGTCAGAGGAAGAGGAGACAACATTGTTGCTGACTTGAATCCTCTAATACTGCTCATATCAAAGGATTACACTCAGATTGTCTGTGGCCTTACTTACATCTGTCATAATCAGGTATTAGCTTTCTCATAACGTTGGAACAGCTGTCAGCGAACGCAGCTGGAAGATGAAAGTACTGCTTAGATGCGACGACGGGCCGGGCTGAACGTTTGTCCCATCTGCTGTCGTTCTGATGGATCAGAGTCTGTCAGACCAGCAGGGGGTGGGAAAGACCAGTTCCATCTGGGGAAGACTTTAATATAATGGGGTGTAGGTCTGGGGAGGTGGGAGCAATGGGCGTGGAGTTATAGTAATCTGTCTCTCATCTCAGATCCTCAGTCGTTACGGTAAACTGTTGCTGGGAGAACAAGAGGCAAGAAGGTTAAGGACAGAGCAGAGCAGGAAGGACATGGATTTGACGTTCATATTTGAGGCTGAGACGATTCTGCGTCCCAGCTGTGTACCATGGGAATTGCATGGAGTTGAGGCAAACAGAGGTACAGAAGCAACGTGTTGTGCTTTTTACACCAGGGCCACAAACGGAGTAATGTTCAACATTCACCTCTGACCTCAGAGTCACAAGAGCTGTTCTGCTGTGACTGTGCATTTATGTGGCTGTGCTCCTTAGCCTTGTGACGTGATATTAGTGGTTATTCATAATACTGAGCTGCTGTTTAACATTGTGATCAGCATTGTGTGGACATCTGATACAGAAGGCCCTTTCCCCACTCAAAGATACATTTACTTTGTGTGTGTGTGTGTGTGTGTGTGTGTGTGTGTGTGTGTTGTGTGTCTGTGTGTGTGTGTGTGTGTGTGTTTTCAATGAGACACGTAATACTGCAAAAACCATTAAACAAGAGATATCAGTTTATATGAATGTAAGCAAGAACACAGCTTTTTATTACATGACCAACAAGGGTCACTCATCAGTTTTGCTCATGTTTTGAACAGAAACATTCATCTTTATATCAACAAACGTTTCAATAACTACTGTCAATATCCAATCATCTCTAAAGTTTAATCCAGTGACCTCAATTGGTGGCATTTTTCTAGCCACAAATTTTCTCGGTCAGCCAGCCTGTTGTTGGTTTAGCGTCCAGGAGAGAGCAGAGCACATCTTTGCTAGTAGAAGCTAACCATTAGCATTAGCAACTCCCCCACATGGCAGAACTCCTTTAAGCTTGAGTTGTTTGTGGAGATAAAACATCAACGTTATAAAACAAAATGAGTCAGCGGTAGAGTCATGTTGCTGTCGGCCAATCAGAGATGAGATGCCCAAATATCAGGAAATAAGACTCCAAATCCTGCCGTGTTCTGCTGACTAACTTCTACTTCCTGAAAAAGGAGCACCAGAGTTTTCCTCAGAGATTGACCCACAAGGCAATCATTTATGCTAGAGACCACAACAAAAGTGTTGCAAAAACAGCTTGGTCGTTAAAAATTCAGACTAAGTGGTCAAATGAAAACGGCATCATCCTGTTTCTTTGTTTAACTTCTTCCTGATAACCCTTTTTTTGTCTGACTGCTTTTCCTTTATCATTAGTGTCTTTTCATCTACCAGCTTATTTTGAGAAACAAATACTTTACACTTACTACCTTTTCCTGGTACTTACCTGGTGCATTTACATCTAAAGTCTGCCATCTGAGGATCGGTTGGTCCAGCATGTGAAGATGATTTGCTGATACCTCGGATGTCCTTATTTGGAGGCAAATAAAATTTAAATTAAATTGGTGGACTGAATCAGCTTGTTTAGCTTGTGTTATTCTGATCCAATATCACACAGCTACTCTTCTGGATAGGATTGTATTTTAGAGTACCGCAGTGTGAGGATTACTACGGTAATTCATTCCATTTTTACCTTTTGGTAAAATTATACATGATGCTAGCTGTAGTTACTAAATTTATCACTGTCCAAAACACCTAGAACAGAATATCAAACAGCTGCTGCAGCACATTTTTACACACAATGAACAAACATTTCATGGTATTGGCTGAAAGTCCTTCCCAGTACATAATCTAAGCTCTGGAAAGTGTGCCACGTATAGAATTATATTGATGTTATTGTGTTGTGAAGCACCTCGTGATTTTTATCTTGAGAGGCGCTATAGAAATGATATTTTCTTATTCTTCTTCTTCTTGTGATTTTCCAGATTCGACCAAAACAACAAAGATACTTTTCTATGTAAAATGTTTTTAGTTTAAAAAAAATAAGTATAACATTCTGCAGTTTATTCCTTCATGGGGTCATTTTAATGTTTCCATGCCTGTGTGATCATTTTAGCTTTTAGAGAGTTTACTAAAGCAAAATAAATGCAGCTATTGTAGAAAACACTTTAATATACTATAACTGTAAATAAAAGAGCATGGTTTGATTTAAAGTTAGAGAATTTGACATTTTTGAGTGTTTTGGATCAGTGATCAAAAAAGATCATTAGACTTCAGAGGGTTTGTGTCAATCAATAAGAGCTGAAACTTGTGTTTGGCCACCGCAACGTTTCTGAGCAGAAATTAGGGAGAGTTTTGACTTGACACATTCAACATCAATCGCTGGCTTCTCTTTCTTTTTTAATCATCAGTCACGCAGAATTTCTCCACAGCTGTATTTTCTTCTGACTTTATTTAACATTTTCTTCTGAAAGGTTTAACTTTTATTTTTTTTAACCAAAGGTTGCCTGCTTTGCTGTTACTTAGCAACCCTGGCAGCACAGAAGCAGCAACGAAGCGCATTAGGTCTTTCTCAGTTGCTTGTTTTGACGTTACCAGTGTGCTAAGTGTGACCACTAACTGCAGCATCAGGGAAAAACACCTAAAAGAGTTATCCGACAATTAAAACTTACAAAACGCCTCAGATGTGTTCTCAATTATCACACAGTCCTATTACTACTGCAACTGACAGGAGATTAACAAAAGCTTTGAAGGATAATTATATGGTAATGAAGTAGTGTTCTGATTTTACGTAAGCAAACGTGACAATTATTCAAATCTGAAGCTTCTGCTGAAGTTTTCTCTCACTGGGATTTTAACTTTATTGCTTTTGATTAGGGATGTGTATTGGTGAAATTATGGTGACATGGTACGTATCACGATACGGGGAGATGATACAATATATCACGATATATTGCGATACATTCAGTCAGATGATATTAATGATTTTTAGACTAAAATTTTTATAGGAAAATTCAATTCAATAAACAGTCCAAACTGATATTTAACATGTTTAACACAAGGTATCTGGACCATAAAAGAGAGATTTACGTTTCAATGGTGGAAACAAAACCCATTGTGACAGTGGCACAGGAGTTAAGTGCTCACCCCGTAATCGGAATCAGTGCGTCCCAGGGCAGCTGTGGCTACAATGTAGCTCATCACCACGAGGGTGTGAATGAGTGTGTGTGAACGGGTGAATGACTTATTGTGTTGTAAAGCGCTTTGGGGGGTTCCAGGACTCGAAAAGGTGCTATATCAAATACAAGCCATTTACCATTTATCATTGCACCAAAACAAAAGAAAATACACAAATGTTTGCATGTAAATTCTTCCCAAAAATTAGATACACTGCTTTTGAATATCTATATAATATTGCAGGAAAAATATCACAATATATTGTGATATCGATATTTTTGATACATAGCTTTTGAATGTCGAAATATCGCAGGAAATAAATCACGATATATTCCCATATCGATATTTTCTTACATCCCTACTTTTGATTATTATCTTTGTTTTTAGGTGCTTCTTTTTCAACAAGACATGACCTTTTTTCTGCGATTGGAAGAATTTTACTTTATTTTTTCTGTTTGGTTTAATTTTAAAATGATAAAAGAAAGCACTGCTCAACAAGAAAACAAAAGCAGAAACCTGAGAAAAATGTTGCTGTTTTGGTTTCAAAGTTCTTTGACGAACAAAGCAGAAGGTCACATGTTGTAAATGATTGTGGAAACTGTCAGATGGTAAAATGAATTCAGGTTTTACAAATTAAAGCAGGCTGAGGACTTTGGGACAAGGGCACTTTTAATAAACAGAGATGACAGTTTGTCAAAGAAAATCTAAAGCTTCTCACACTTTATTATTCAAATTTAGAGACAATACATTATACCGTTCTATGGTCGATACCAAACACATTTTTGAGGTTCTTTGCTCTAAATTCCTCTCACATAAACTGATTTCAGTAGTTTTATTTTTGACATTTTCAGTACCTTCCAGAATGAGCCGCATCACGGCTCTGACACTTAAAAAAGAAAAAATAAAACAAGCTGGAGCTCGCCACACCTACCCCTCCCCTGATCAGGCTGCTATGAGCTGAAAAGCTGTAAAATCCAGGAGGGGCTCTGAGTAGAGCCACTGCTCCTCTACGTGTAGATCTCTCTTGATTGTGAGAGGTGGTTCTATGCTAGTTTTTCACACGAATGAACACTGGGAGACAATATTTAAGACTATTTCTTTTAAATGTATTCTTTAACAAAGATACGAGGCTAAAAATACATGATTTCAGAAACTTCTGTGAGATAAAAGTTCTATTTTCCTCTGTTTCCTACCTCAAATAGTTCTTTGCTTTAAAGAAAACAGTGTTATCGGCTTAACGAGATAAGTACAGTTTGTTACTCAGATGTGTAAATCTGCCACCTGAAAAATAAAGTTTTAAGGTAATAATTTACTACTATCAAGGACAAAGAAGCTGATGAAGGTTTTTAGTTAGCCTTCATGTCTCTTCAGACTCGAGCACCTCTGGTAGAGGCACAACATCAGTGACTTCACCATGTTGACAAGGTGCAAAAACACTTCTTGTAATTTAAAAGTTCAGTGTCATTCTTTGCTCATCTGTTCCTCCTGTTTTATGATGTTGGAGTGTCCCCAGCTTTATGGCTCCTTGAAACTGTCTGCCCTGCAGGGCGCAAGTCGATGCATCTCAGAACCTCCTGCTTTCATTACTGCAGCTGCTCTCTGAGGGAAAAGCCTTGGTGGATTGAACAAATGGTGATCAGTGACGCAGAGCCAAGCAGAGGAAGGTAGTGGAGAGGAGCAGGAGAGCTGCGGGTGTTACAGTACAGAGACAGGAGAGGAATCTCAATAATCATGAATGAAGAAAAATCCTAGGAGAGGCAGAACTGGATGAGCTGTGGGATTTTTGTGGGAACGGGGGTCAAAACGAAGAAAGAGACTGATTGATGAAGGATGTTGCAGAAATGTAACACAGAGGGGGTTTCTGGTCTCTCTGCACGACTGCAGGGCTGGAGGCGAGCTGGATGAGGAGTGTACACAGTGACATCCAGAGAAGAAGTCTGTCGCTCTCGGCAGTGCAGCTAATGAGATGACATCAATCACTCAGTGGACCACTAAGCCAGTGGGCCATTATCTGCACTTCCAATATACAGTATCTCACAGAAGGTCAGCCACTTTGATAGGTGGAGGAGCTCACTGGTTTCATCTACAATTATCACTACAACCTGCAGCGAGTCTCCCCCTGCTGGACAGAACATAAAAGGCAGTTTGGGGACTTTGGTTTTGGCTTTGTTTAGATGGCATTTAGTCCCTATTACTGAGCTCATGGTGACTTTAGCGGTGGAGAAACTAGGAGGTTTTTTTCTGAGTTGTCACTCACACTGATAAGTGCAACAATATGTAGGTCTTAGTTTGACCCACAGTAGATGTTATCAGTAGATGTTCCTGCAGATACGGAGCTCCTCAGTCACTCGTGTGAGGTACATCATAATAAATAAAAAAGAGTGCCTTCTCCAGTTCAGAGACAAGGTCGTGCCCCAAGTGGAGGAGTTTGTTTCTCAGGTCTTGTTCACGAGTGAGGGAAAGATGGAGCAGGAGATCGATGAGCAGATCGGTGCTGCGTCTGCAGTGATGGGGGCTTTGCTCCAATCTGCCGTGAAGAGAAAGAGCTCTGGATTTACGTTCCACCCTCACCTATGGCGACAAGCATTGGGTAGTGACCGAAAGAATGAGATCGCTGATGCAAGCGGCCAAAGTGAGTTTTCTCCACAAGGTGTCTGGCTCTCCCTTAGAGATGGAGTGAGAAGCTCGGTCATCCGAGAGGGACTCGGAGTAGATCTGCTGCTCCTACACATCGAGAGGAGCAAGTTCAGGTGGCTTGGGCATCTAGTTGGCATGACTCGTAGATGCCTCCCTGGTGAGGTTTTCTGGGCACATCCAACCAGGAGGAGACCCAAGGGAAGACCCAGGAAAGGTGGAGAGACTGCCTCTCAACTGGCCAGGGAATGCCTTGGGATTCCCCCGGAGGAGCTGGCTCGAGTGGCTGGGGAGAGGGAAGTCTGGGCCTCCCTGTTTAGGCTGCTGCCCCTGTGACCCGACCCCGGATAAGCTGAGGAAAATGGATGAACTCATTTGTGCAAAATTCTGTGAGATTTAGTGGAGCAAAAGCAAGAATTCAGGCCATCTAAAATTGATGTTTTACAATTTTAAACTCAATTGCTCACTAGATGGCTTTCTGAAGGACCTTAGTTTGAAGAAACAGTGATTAGTCCTTTATATATTGATAAGCTAACAGCTAGGGACAGCAGCTACTTGTTGGATTCCTGTCATCTTCAAACAAATCTAACCTCACAAATAAGAATGCACTAATTTCCAATCTGAAGTCTAAAATGTTACTTATTATAAAATGTCTGATTACTTTGAAAATTAAGAAAGTTGTGTTACTGATAGCGTTAGCTGTGATTCCGCTTTGAGAGTTCTGGGAAATTTCTTGGAGGGAGGAAGATGATAGCGCAAAAACTTGTCCTCTCAGTCGTTTCTTAATCAACCCTTCTAGGATTTTGCCAAGATGTCGGCATATTGTAACTCTTTCAGCAGTGAGCGATGTCACTGATCAGAGCCAAAAGGTGAACATTAATAACATTTTAGGTCTTATTCTGTCACCATCATTTAGTCCATTTAGGGGCCTGGGAGAGCAGTTGTGTGACCAGAGAAAATGCAGCGTTCGATGATCAGAATAATTGTTCTTTACAGCACTCTGTCAGACTAAGACGCGGGATAGATTTGTGTTGTGAAGGGGTTTCCACTCAATTGTGTGCCGTTGGAAGTTTAGAAACGATTGTAAAGCAGCATCAAAGCTGTCTATTTACTTTTCCTTCCGTTCCGCCCCACTAGCAGCTCTTCAGGCCGACCCGTTAAAATAGAAACACCGTGAAGATCTGGTAAAATGACCCGATAGTTGAAACAGGCTTTGCGCAACTGTGTGCACGGACTGGGGATGTGTCCATTTGTTTTTTACTGCTGTTTGGCACTGATCACAAATTATTCCAATCACTTGATATTTTTGGCTGCATTTGTCTAAAAGCCATAGCCGTTCACATTAAAACAAATGTACAAACCTTTTCATCGCTGTAGTTTTTTTTTTTACATGTGATTGGTTAATAGCTCTGGCAGTTAACTGAAGTGCTGTATTTAGCATTTTCTTTATCACATGCCATTATAAATTCTTTCAGCGTAATCTCATAGAGCAGAATGAATCCAGTTTTAAGATCTAAACTACTCCTTTAGGTTGCCAAACTTAGCTGTGAGGCTAATTTGCGCATTTATGAACTACAGCATGGACATAAAAGACGCAGCATTAACTGTGGACATCCTGCTGTGCAGGATCTTGTGTTTCTGCTGTTATATTTGAGTAACTGGTCAGGCCCTGTTTAGAAAAAACCCACTCAGAGACATTAGTCATTCTGAACGCAGCGGTCGGCCAGGTAAAAAGCCGACTCAGGTTCTTCTAAGGTGTCGCTAGGAAAAGGCAGTGACCTTAAAGGGTTGTGTAACACGTTGTAGGTTGTAATCATAGTCTGAGCAGCGAAGAGTCATTTTTCATTTGCTGATTTTCCATCATCACGATAAAACAGTTTCTCACACCTGTGCCCTTTATTCTAATTAAATAGTTTATATAAATATGATAATCTAACTGGGCTCGGCTTAGTTTGCACCAAAACATTTTCAGTTTTACAATTTTGTATTGTCAAGCACAAACTGTAATAATTTTATGTAAATAAGAGATCTAAACGAAATATTTCACTGGACAAAATCCACAGGCCGTAGTCTCCATGAAAGATTCCTGTAAAGTTTTATTTATCTGGTTAATTTTTTTTAATCTAGAAAAACAAGAAATGTTCTAAAGGCACAGATGTATTATAAAAATAATTACTGATCAGTAGGGCATTTTTATTGTTTTTAAGTGAAAACTAAAGTACTCTTTTGTGATTTAAATATTTTTTTTACCATCCACCAGAAAGTGAAACGTTCTTCCTGAAAATCCTCATGGAGATTTGAGATGAATGTCTTCTAACTTTTATATTTGCTAATGGGTAGAGCTGCTTATTGGAAGTGTGCTTTTATTGTTTTAATTAGTTTTAACGCCTCCAGCATAGCAGTCATGCTAACGAGGGAACTGAAACAAACAGAAATGGATATTCAGCATTCTGTTTTTTTCTTCCAAATTTAATGAAAAGCTTTTTCTTTTTTGCTAAATTAAATATTTTACCTACAACTGTGGATAGATGTTTTTCTCTCAGAGTCCAAGAATATTTCAACAATTTCAAGTATAGATCATGTTTTTATCAAGAGCAGATCTGGACTTTTTACTTAATTTCTGTGATTTTCTTTCATGCTCGCAGGTCTTCTTGCTCATCTCTGCATTGAACAGGAAATGCTCTTATAACAAAAAAGATTTCCTGAATCATTCCGAGGTACTGCAGTAGGCAGCTGCTAAGTTTAGCTTCAAGTCGTGTTCTGTTGGGTTGGGGTACACTTTGTTTTGATTTAAATTACGTTTGTTGGAACCATTAGTTTCAGACAGTCCCACCCGTCAGAGGCTGCTCTAGTTCTGTTATTCAGACTTTTTCCAGCTTCTCTTTTGGTCAAAACTTCAAGCATTAAATCCACTCTGGCTCTTTTAGAGGAGGAGCCCCACCAAATCCACTCTCCGCTGAGTCATGATGTTATTCAGCCTGATTAGTGGTGACGGTTTCTGACCCACCTCCCCCACTGGAGTTCTTCCATCTTTCTGTTTTTAAAAGTCATTTTAAAACCATTTGTACTTGCTTTCAGGACCCATTTAAGTTCATAGAACTGGCATGTGTCGAAAACCAAAATGTTAGTGAGATCCAGACCTGAAGCAGATAGAGATCTGCAAAAGATGTCACATTTTCAGGACTGCTTCTAAGCTCATCCAGGCATGCTGCCACCCTCAAAGCTGCTTTTTACAACCCACAGAAAGGGCACTGACACAAGAAGTTCCAGAGTAGTCGTTTTGATGGAGGATATAGTCCAAGCAGATTTCCCTCCCTAATCTGCAGTTTAAAGCTGCCTTCATCAAGCTCCGGCATGTCCTCGGGGTCTTTAGAGGGCACATGATGCTCCACGGTGACCAGCTGTGGCTGGCATCGTGGGGTAAATAAGCCGTGAACCACACTCTCAAATGTTTGAATGCAAGTTTTTAAGTATTTTGTGCTTGTGTGGTGAGACAGAGTTTATGACTTTTGTAAAGATGATTAACTTTTAAAGAAGATGTTAGATTTCAGGCTAATCCAGCTCAGCCCGCGCTCTCAGGGCTGCTTTTTGTTGATGCCATAATAGCATCACACTGGCTGCACCAGTCTTTATTCTTTTGATGACAGCACATGGTTCCTCATGCTTCAAACTTGAGTTTCCTGCCTTTTAAGATGATCAGACCAGACCTTCATCAGCCTCCAGTCAGCCAGATCGTCGGTTAGGCTTCGTTTCAGAGTGCCGTTGTCCCAGTCGAATTGTTCTGATTAATAAACTGAGATAGTTTCTAGCTCTGTGGAGCCGCGGGGCTGTTCAGGTTCCTATAGAACATGTAGTGCAGCCTGTAATAGCAGGGTGCAGCGCTACAGTGCTGATTGTGTTTGTGAGCAGATAATCGAACATTCAAGTGTTTGTCTCCTTCGGTGAGAAATGTACAAGATATAGTTTGAGTTAAAAAAAATACAAATTTTTTGTTTCCTTTGACATCAAAGTGTTATTTTATGGAATTCAAATTAGAAATATATCTTGAACTACAGCAAGTTGTTGGATAGTATTAGTTTTACAACAGATCATTTCCACATACTTGATCATTCAGAACAATGATTTTTCATTTCACAGAATAAAAGCTGCACATTTCCTCCCTTGCTGTCATGGAAAACAGATTAAACATGTCACATTTACCCCAGTGAGATCTTACCAAATCTACACAAAAGAGACACACTCTGAGCTCATTTGGATATTAGTGTCTAATGTTGGTCTTAGGCCCTGTCCACACGTAGCCGGGGATCTGCCAAAACGTAGATATTTTTCTACGTTTTGGCCTGTCATCCACATGAAAACTGAGTTTTTTCACACGAAAACAGATCTTTTTAAAAACTCCGGCCAAAGTGAAGATCTGCGTTTTCTCCGTTTTGGGTGTCTGCGTGTGGACAGACAAAACCGGAGTTTTAAGGTCCGCAACGTCACTTTCCACGACAAAAAAATGCTGACATCACGTGTGTGACCTGTGTTTACACTAGCCGACATCATGGAAGCCCTCAGAGCTGCGCTCTGTCACTACCCGATCCATCAATTGTCCAAGCGCTTTCTGCTTGTTTGTTTTTGCAAGCAGAATTACTGCTCCTTGCGGAAGACCACAGACGAAGGACGAGGTTAAGAACGGGGGAAGTACTGCCGCCTACAGGTCTGGCATGTCCTTAACAACGTATTTATCCGGGTACGTGTGGACAGAGTTTGTTTTGAAAACGAGGTGGTGTGGATGCAAGTTTTTGGAGGGGCGGATATTCGTTTTTAAAAAAACCCGGCTACGTGTGGACTAGGCCTTAGAGAGCCACTTTCCTGCATGCTTCAGGCGTTTTTTTTTTCTGCGCCAACACACCTGAGTCACATTATCTTTTCAGCAAGTCAAGTTCTGCAGAAACTTCATAATTACCCGTTCATTTGAATCAGGGGTGTTGAAGCGGAGACGTCTGAAGCCTGGATATTAGCGCTCAAGGACTGGATTTGGATATGCATAAGGCCCTTTTTAACTGACACTTTTGTATTTTTTTAAATGAAACAGCTCAGTTCTTCAGTCTGCTCAATTTCAGCATACAAATTTTGTTTGTATACATTTGACTAAATACATGGAGAAATATAAGGTTTAAAAGGAAATGTTTAATGCAAAACACATCTTTTTTGTGTTGCTATCTGGGGCTCTACGGCTTCTATAAACACAGGGAAATGTAACACAAACCACCTTTCACATGTAAGAGGCTCATTCTGGAAGGTGCTGGAAATGTCGAGCGTAAAACTGCTGAAATCGCTTTATGTGAGAGGAATTTAGTGCAAAGAACTTCATGAACATGTTTTCGGGGACCATAGAACAAAGAAAAGTCATGTTTCCTTGAAGACAAATCATGACTGAGAAAAGTGTACAAACAATCAGGTTTTGGTTGTTATAAGTATGAACTTTTTCACTCACTGTTGTCACACTGACAAATTGTTTGGAAACGATTTATAGCTGCCATGTCATTAATTTTATTTTTCTAATGATTTTACAAAGAAACATTTGATGCTAGTGTGTGGACTTAAAGCAGCCAGAAGGTGTGTTAGGATTAGTGCTACATCATTATCCAGCCATATCCAGTCCTAAACATGTCTACTGCCCTCTGGTGGAGGGTCTACTGGGGCCAAGAACCAATTTTTTTTAGGGATGTCCTGATCAAGTTTTTTTGCCCTCGAGTCCGAGTCATTTGATTTTGAGAATCTGCCGATACCGAGTCCTGATCCGATTATTTTGATACATTGAAAAAAAAAGAAAGAAAAGGAAGTAACAGTTCCAGAATGTTCCTTATTTTTCATTTAATTACCTTTTTATTTTAATTTTTAACAACAGATCACTTCTGTGAGGTAGCTTGAACAATCAAGTAATAAATAACATGAATTCTTCACTTTTGGACTTTATTGCAAATATAAAAAGTCTAATATAAAAACAGATAGCACTACAACTTAAAATACCTGCCAGGGGTCTATTTTGCCTCGGCCCCCAAAATGCTTAGATACGTCCCTGGGCATGGGACGGAGTTTTGAAGATGATCTGAATTGTATCAACTATATAAATACTACATGCTGATAAATTATTGCTTCACACAGGTACAAACGTGTAGTGGGATAAATCTACCTACATTTTATTTTCTTAAGAACTTTGTTTTCTTGGTTTTTATTTTCCTAACTTCCTGTCCTGTCTGTCTCTGATCTTCCTGCATCTCCCAGTCCTCCAGAAAAACTCCTGCCTGCTTCCTTCTTTTTCACATCACAAGTAACTTTTTAACTAGCAGATCAAATTGATCTATTGACCGCAAAAAAAAAACGGAGTGTGCGCTGCCCGGCTGAGCCAGTGACGAGCGCTGCAGCCGCAGCGCGAGCGCGTCCACACGTCATGATCAAATACAGACAGAACTTACCAGAGAGAAAATGAACGGACACGAATGACTGTGTGTTAATCATATATTTTTGGTGACGCCACTTAGAAACTTAGAAAATGTTACTGTGGTCGTGTGCAGAACGCAGCTGGAGTTCATGAATAATCAGCGGTCTGCCTGCCGCTCTGCTCAAAAGACTCCCCGCTACGCTGAGTCCATATAAATGATATAACATCGGTAGAAACTGGATCTCTTTTGTGCTCCTTCTGGGTGTGTAAGTTAAGGGCATCAGGGAAGCCTGACAACCTTTAAGGAGAACCACGTTGCTCTCCTGTAATTTGAACCCAGTATCCGAGTCCGGATCGGGGCTTGGATCGGGAAGTAAAGCCCGAGTCCCGATCAGTCTGAAACCACGTGATCGGGGCCGATTTCCGATCATGTGATCAGATCGGGACATCCCTACTATTTTTATTTACTTATTACTGCTATATTGTTATAAAATGCTAATTATTATATGAGAATAGAATATAACATAATAGAATCTCCCTGCACCCACTCATTATTGCATTTGCAGTTTTCCAATCATGTCCCTATTTCAACGAGCAGGGCATGTTGCAGCTAGTAGAAGCTAACCATTAACATTAGCAACGCCACCACACAACATAAGCTCCTCCAGGCTTGTGTTATTTGTGGAGATTAAACATCAACATTGCAAAGCAAACAGAAGCAGTTGTAGAGTCACATTGCTGTTAGCCAATCAGAGGTGAGATGTCCAAACATCAGGAAATAATGAGGACTAAGTCTCCAAATCCTTCCGTCTTCTGGTCCCAACTCCTCTGGCTAACTTCAACCTCTGGAACAGGAGCGCCAGAGCCTTCTTTTCTTTACTCACAAGGCATTCATTTATACTAGAGACCAATGCAAAATGAGCTTGATCTTTCAGCATTATTTTTACGTGTTTACTTTTTATTTACTTTTTACTCTCCTTTGCTTCTTGTTGTGTATCTGCACTGTTGTGCTGTCACTGAGGGAAATTAAAGTGCTATTCTATTCTATTCTATTCTACCCTAAAAGGTTCATTATTGTATTTTATCAGCACTGTCAAACCTTACAAGCATAACTCACTCACTTACCAAAACGTACCTGATAAAAATTTGAATAATGGAGTTCATTGTTGTAACGTCCAGCAATGGCCAGTTTAGGTACAGTCTGACCTTTCAACATCTATTCAACATCTGATCAGAAAGGAGACACAACACTGCATGTGTTCCCTTTAAATGAGTCTGCCTTCATACCAGCTGGGACTCACAGACTCTGCAAGTCTGAAAGATAAACAATAACTTTCTTTCCCAAGGCCCCATCTGCCTGCCTCCACAGAAGGAACAACTCCAGCTCGAATCATTTGCTAAAATCAAGAATGATTTCCTAAATCAATGTGAACTTCTTCCATGACTTATAATCTAGATAATCATTAAATAACTATTTGTTTGTTACTACTTATAATAATTATAGTATAATGAAATGCTTCATTAATCTGTGCACACTGAATGGATGTTATGTTATGTTTGTCTACTGGAACCTGCCATGTGTTCAACATGTTTTGACAACGAGGTTCTCACACCTGCACGCACACAATAACAAGTAAGGTTAAGTTAAACTCCAACACATAGTATTAAACCAGTCAGAGCATCCTGTATCAAGAAGGCGTTTTTCTGAGTTGTCTTGGTAACATCTCTCAAACTTATCAGCCTCTGATGGGCTGTGCAAGTCATAACATCAAAACCTTAAAACTGGATCATCCTGAGTGATTCGACAGTTCTAGAGAATCACTCAGACCGGCCATCTGTAGCAAAACCTCTTTAACCATCAAAGGTTTTGACACGTCATCAAAACCTTTTTGCTCCTGCAAAGCTGACAAGCAAACAGTTCCTGCAGAAACAAAGCTGATATTGTTAGACTCCTTAAGAGTCCGCCAGACGCACGGTTCCATCCAGCCGTTGTGACCCGAGACATCTCTGGACTGAAGAGTCGGTGCCAGAGGTCAGCCGACCCCTGCGAATTTCGGATCCACCAAGAGGGTCTCTCTAAAACGGGCGAAGTAGACATGACAGATTGCGTCTGATGTTCTTCTGATGTTAACAACTTTACAGCTTAGAGCAAACCAAATTCTTTTCACCAGAACTCAGCTTGCTTTGATAAAGCTCTGGCTGACATCGCATTAACACATAGGTTCCTTCATCATGTTTAGTTACATCCACTCACATTAAATGCTTAGTTAATTAGTCATGTTTTAAATTGTTTGTAAAATAAATTCTTGCTTTTATAAACTTGACTCTTTCTTGAAATAACACGAAGTGTGGTTGATCAATGAAAAAGCAACGAACCTAGATCTTCTGAATTAAATCCTAGAATCTTCTGAATAATTACAATAAAACCCTAGCAGGTTAATATTTTATATAGAATGTTACATCTTCCTGATCATAACAAAAAAAAAATCATCGATTTGCCTACGCTACATCATGTAAAGACTCATTACCAGAACAACTAATTGTGATAAGCATTCCATTATTTTGCTCTCAAACATTATCAGCCTGAGATAACAGCACCAGTTTTAACAGTGACTCTTGACACTGCCATATCTTTTTCCCATTGATGTATCGGATGTGTCCCTGTTGGGTCTTTTTTTATTTTTTGCTCATGTTTTCTCAGGGAAGATGCTTGTTGTGCTCCTAAAGGCAGCACAACATCCAGGGGCGGGCGACGGATCGCAGCATCCCTTCAGCCTTGTGTTATATGATTCTGGGAGTATCGATTCACTGTGTCACTGATTATTATGAACCCAGATTAATAGACAGCAAGCTTTCAGCTGCAGACGTTGAGCTAAAACAGTGAAAGAGCGACTCTTTGCAGCATGTTTAAAAGGAATAATAGAGCTGTGACAACCCAGCCTGTCTCCTTGGAGGAATCTTTCTGCTTTTTTTCCACTCAGCCACACTCCCCCAGATATTTATATATTGCCATTTGCTTTTGGAAAACATGTTTTCATGTCATCTTTAGTTTGAGATTTCCATATGTGTCATTTCTCTGATAAAGAGATTTATGTCCAGTGTGTCGCTGCTGTCTGTGGAAAAGGCTGTTAATGATAGCCCACGGTGGTGACGCACAGAGCTGTGGGGCGCTGAGGTTAGGCTCTGCTTCATGTGTTTGTCCCTGATAATAACAGGAGAGACCTGCGAGAACCCAGGTCAGGGATGAGCAGACTCCCTCCTGAAGTATTGAAACAATTAATCTCTCAAATGGACTCAGTTTTGTTATGCCAAGCAGTTGGGGGGACTTAACATCATTTAGTGTTGTTAATTTATTCACTGTTTGTGTGTCTGTGAAATTAAACTTAAACCACGCTTTGAATTCCTCTCACATCGCGTTGCTTCAGCTTAAGTGCTTGAGGGGGAAGTAATTGAATTTTGAACACTGGTTATTGTCGAGCCACTGGGAAATAATTATTGTGCAGCACAGAAAATTGTAGCTGTTTTGAAAATAGAAGTTGTTCCACTAAGCATCTCAGCTTCATCGTTTCTCATTTTCATTTTGTCACCTTGCATGTAAACTTTGATCCAAACGGGAGCAGAAACTTGCTCTAAAACGGAATCTTGTTTTCATGGACGAATCCTAGGAAAATATTTGTTTTTACTTACTGTCATTTATTTTATATCATTGTTGTTGTTGTTTCATGAAACCGTTCATGTTATTCTTCCCAGCACAATGTGAAGGTGGATGTTAGTCGGAATAATGAGGATAGTTTGAGCCAAAGTTTTATTTGGGATCAATATGACTCGCAGGCACCATGTTGCCCCCAGGAACTATATAAGGTGCCCACAAGCCTTTTCTCTAAATAGCACAAGTCTACAATAAACAAAAACAGTTTCTGCTGCCACAAATGCATTAATATAGATTAAAAAACTGCAATAATCTTTAAAAGCAATACGTTATATTTATTATACATGAAGTTTAGTCTAATTCTGATCTATTCCAGTTCAAAGGTCAGTAATGTGTTAACCTAGTAGCCCTTTGTATGGCTCAATACCCATGAAATAGCTCTGATTCACAAAGGCTGGTGACCCCTGGCCTACATTATATCACATACGGGGTAAGACTAAAACCTAATTTATACTTCTGCATCAGTACAGAGACACGTTATGCCATTATGTGTCGGCACAAGAGCTCTCTGACGAGCTCGCAGAGGGTGACGGAGACGGGCCCAACTTTGTAACTATACTTTGAAAGTGACGGAGACAGCAAGCTTGTGATTGGTCAGGATGCTGCTCCCTGTAAACTCGTCAACAGCACTGTCAATTCCCCCCTCAAGGAATGGAAAGATGTTCAGCGGCAGACACGTAACAGAATTTAGAACGCCTCGCAGAAAAAGTCTAAAAATATGAATGACTGAAGCAGTACAAGGTATGGAGCAAGCGTTTTATTCATGGGCGGGAAAGACGAGAAACGTGGGTTTAAGAGGTATCGCATAAAGAGGTGGAGGAGAGTGAGGGACAATTTTAATCTTGTTAAAAAGTCTCTGAAATTCTAAAATCACGTAAACACAATGGTAAATGCACTTTTTTGGACCAGATACCTGACTGTTATGGTGGCATGATACCCCAGAAAAGTGCTACGCCCTCTGTTGTCCTAGGGTGAAGGAGAAGTCTGGAGAAAAAAAAAACATCTCAGTCAATGCTTATGCGTGACTCCACACTCGAGCTGACATGGACTTAGCACCAGGGACAGCGCCAGCATTGTTTCACGGCAGTTGCTGTTCACTTGCTTAGTGGATGGTTGGAGTTGCTGCTGTCTGAAAAGGAGGTGGGGGGTATTCAAGAGTTGGGATTGCTAATCCATTGTTGGCCTAATTTTGCCATTGCTTTAGAAATCCTTAGCTACCTACGTTATTGGCACTGCCCATGACTACCACCTTTTTTGGATTTCTAAAGAAATCCCACATAATTCCTGAAAGGGGGAAAACTCTGGATTGCAGCTTTAATCAACTACAAGCTGAGTGGAACCAGCTGACATAACTTGGTTAATTAAATTCAACATTTAATTTTTTAGAGTGAAAACTGTTATGTTGAAACTCTCCAAGGAGTTGCTCCGTCTTGTTAATCATGACAACAATGTTGTAACTTTCTCAGATTACTATCACTGAGAAGTACAAGGACGAGTTGGGATTCTCACTCACAGAGATCCACATTGCACTCTGTCCAAACTACGTACAACTAAAATTACGAATGTTTCAAGCAAATCTCACAGCTGTCAACCTTTGAGTCCCCTGTTTAATTAGGAGGTAAGAACTCCTGCGACGGCTAATGCCAAGTTACCGCACAAATAAATTGGCAAACAAATTTCCCAACAGCATCAGATATCCTTAAAGTTAAACCACTACATACTGATCCTGATCTTTCGAGTCATCATTGATTATCGTTCAACGCGCTCACATGTTAGTGTCCATCTCGTATGATGATGATGATGATGATGATGATGATGATGATGATGATGATGATGCATCAAATATATGAGTGGACTGTGTTTCAGCCAGTAGCATGTTAGCTGTGCTGCGTGAGGAGCTGGCTGCCAGCGTAATTAAAGGTTTGTCGAGGTTTGCCAGAGATGAGTTGTTTGCACAACATCTGTTCTGGTTGAATACATATCTGCTCTGGTCCTGTTCTCTCCTCCTGCCTTCATGTGCCAGATGTCTTTGGTCCCCTCTGGTTATTGATAGCTGAAATGTTTCAGTAGCTTTCTGAGCTCGGGGATGTCTTTTACTCGCGTAAGTTTTCTACATCTTCTCATTAATAACTACTCAGTGTTTTCCCATGTGATGCGGCCAAGGACTTGTTAATTTCCCCCGACATTAAAAATCCACTTTATTTTGGTTTATTTTTTCATATATTAGAAAAACAAAATTCATGATTTTATTCACTGGATTTATGTCAGAAAAGTTTGGTTCTGGTGCAGGAAGACTTTGTGTTTATGAGGGTTTTTTGTTCAGCATGTATGGCAAAAACAAATGTATAATTGAAAATAAATATGTAAATGAGGTTTTATGTTTCCCATTGTAAATGCAGTTCTTTATTTATTTTCGTTGAGACAATATATCTTTTAAAGTGATTTTTATTGATAATTTTTCCAAACACGATCCTTTTAAATTGCACATCAAGGAAAGAATGGAACTGTTCTGTCATCATTTTGTTTAAAGCAAAACACTTTCTAATACAGTGTTAAATAAAATAATAAGAACTTTTAATACTATATAATATATTGCGTTTATATATGTGTGTGTGTGTATATATATATATATATATATATATATATATATATATATATATATATATATATATATATGTATGTGTATATATATGTGTGTATGTACGTGTATATACATACATATATATGTATGTGTATATATATATATATATATATACATACATATATATGAATGCATATATATGTATGTGTATATATATATATATATATATATATATATATATATATATATATATATGTATGTGTATATATATGTGTGTATGTACGTGTATATACATACATATATATGTATGTGTATATATATATATATATATACACACATACATATGTATGTGTATATATATATATACACATACATACATATGTATGTGTGTATATATATATATATATATATATATATATATATATATATATACATACATATGTATGTATGTGTATATATATATATATATATATATATATACATACATATGTATGTATGTGTATATACATACACACACACACACACACACACATATATATATATATATATATATATATGTGTGTGTGTGTGTGTGTGTGTGTGTGTGTGTGTGTGTGTGTGTGTGTGTGTGTGTGTGTGTATAGTGTTTATAGATTTTTTTTTTTGTTAAGCAGTTTTTTAAAATCTAGTTTAGTGCATGTTGCAATAATATCTGGAGACTAAGCCAAGGATTTCTTCACCATTTTCCTTTGGTTTTTGGCTGCATTTTGTCAGGTTTTAAGTCCGTTATTTGAACACATTCAAAGCCAGTTGAGTTTATTTGTAAAAGGCTGTACCAGAACTGTGATAAGTGACAAAAACAATGTTTGTTCATAGTTTGTGAAAAGCTCCGAAGTCTGCAGCTAAAAGACATAAAAATGTAAAGCACCAATACGATTTTTCCTAAAGCACCACTACATGATCAAATGAAGGATGAAGCATCTCCCATGTTTCAAGTTATTTCTTACAGGTCTAACTTCCGTATTTGGTTGAAATTCACGAAATGTTTACTTCCAGAGCCTTACAGACAGTTTGGAGCACCAACATTGAAGACTTCATTGAAAATTACAAAAAAATACAACCTTTCCTCAGTTTGAACCTTCATCATTAGACAATAAGTAACACTTTCAATCGAAGCTACAAATATTAAACATTTATTTAAAGAGCAAGTCACCCCCAAATTGACTTTCTTTGCTGATAAACTGTATAAATGAGTGTCTAATCATGCTGTAGACACGTGTAGCCAATAATTTGGCACTTTAATACATCTTGGTTAAAATTTAAATATTCTGACTAAAACTGTCTGTGTTCCGCTATCTTCAGGTAAAAATTCTGCACGACTACCAAATTTTAATCTGCCATTGTAATTGGCTTTGAGGTACTCTATAATGTTAGCTGGTACCATATGATGTCACAATGTCATTGTGAGCCTGTGTGTGTATTTATTAGCGGCTCTGCCCTCTTGGTCTGCCAGGCAACAGCATTTGTTGCATTTTTCAAACAGGAAGTGGAAGTGGAGTAAGACTCTGGTAGAGGGTGACTTGCTCATTAAAAAATAGTTACATTTTGTTTTGTTCAGACATAAATAACACATCAACCAAAACAATGTGGTTTACATTTAATGTTATGTGTTGTGCACGTTGACCTTCTCAACCTAGCTCTGTAGGTGGAGAACTCATCTACATGCCACCAATCTAAATGTCTGAGGCTCTCACCTTTATGAGCACACAGGAGACACTTCAGTCATTTACCAACAACTAGTTTATAAAAGTGCATGTTCATCCCCCATCTCAGTGTCATTCATGTGTTATGAAAAATCATTTCATATAAAAAACGAGGTCACACTAAGGTTGGAGCAGCAGTAACATAAATTAATTAGAAGATCTAGGACATAATAGAATAGGAAGTGTGCTTCAGATGTTGTTATTGATTACATGTTCCATAATTAAAACATTCTTAGACATGATCTTATTGCTCTTTATACTTCAGCACTTTTTGATCACCTGGTGTTTGATTCTGTGAGTTCCTGTCTATTTAGGCCCGGATGAAATCTTGGATTGGTCCGAAATAGAAAACAGTAAGTTGCTCAGTTTGAAATTCAAGTAAAATAACTATCATGGAGATGTAAATACAGAAATAAGTCCCAGCATTATAAATGTGCTCCAGGCATCAGATTATTCTACATGTTACCAAATCAAAACGGTTAAAACTGACCAATTTTGTTCTATATAGTTGCCAAATGCTCAGCTTTAAAGGTTTTGGGTCAAATGAGACATTTTAGTAAACGGCAGCAAAATGTATATCTCCCTATTTAAAAAAAATCCAAAACAAATATTTTAGCAATACTTTTGAACTAATTCTGTTGTTTTATCACACAAATGGTAGGTCTCGTGAAAATGTAAAACTCCCACAAAAATTGTTTCATTGTCTGACCTCATTATGACCTTTAACTTCTCACCTTTCAGGTCCAACCTGGCAGAATCGTGTTGCTTTGATTTACTGGTGTCTTCTCTGCAGCCTACCAGCACAATGACAGGGCGTGGCTCCATGAAATACAATGCATTGAACCCCCCTCCCATCCCACCCCCAACACAAACGACTCCTGTGATTTCACTCCAGGTTTCATTTAATGAGATTCCACGTTCCCAGTGAGCAGCAACTGGTCTTCTTGCTGTCAGCACCTTCACTTGTTATGAGTCACTCGTTATTGATGGCTGCCAAGTGAAGGAGAGCAGCCGAGCACGAGCCTGCCCGCTGTCCAATCTCCATATTAAGAAGACGGGAAAAGGTCAGCCCAGCAACATCTAAACTGTTACTGACAGGTCAAGAGGAGGATGAAGGGTGAGAAGGGAGGGAAGATCAGTAATCCAGATTAAAAATAATGATAAAATAACAAGTGTGAGAGTCAAACTATTGGGATTTAGGAGAGGATCAATCAGGCCAGTGCTGGGTGGTTGCTCAGATGGTGCATCTCACTTTATTACTGCAGCACTAATAGAAGAAGGTGTCTAGTTAATGTTGAGATTAGGAAAGTTAATTTCTTCCTTTCATTGTCAACATCAACAGTCATTTTTCATGTCTGTGGTTTTATGGATCAATCAACCTAATCAAACTGCCACTCTATTCGGATGAAGAAATGTTATCTCAATATGTGCGCGCGTGTGTGTGTGTGTTTCCATTTAAAAACAAAAAATAACTAAATTTAATGAAAAACAGATCATCTCTGTGGATAAGCGGAACCTTTTTCATGCTGACTTTTATGTGAACTCCTGATCATCCTCTTCTTACTCACTAGCTTATTTTCATGCTGGTGCCTCTTCCCTAGAAAACATCGTCCATGTGGCCAACGGCTACAATGTAGCCTCTGCAGGTCTGCCATTAGCTAGGCTAACTTTAGGCCTGGCCAATCACAGGGCTCTGTTTGTAGAGAGACGAGATGATGATGGACCTATAATCATCACAGCAGAGCTTTGTTATTATGACAATGGCAGAGCTACGCGGGAGGAAAACAACAAAGATGGCAGCGGCTTATGAACGTTGGCTGATTTTCGTCTCTATGAATATGTCACGTTATTCATGCCATCAGAGGTTTGGTAGCATTTCAACAAATTAGTCTAGATGATTTGATCAAGATCGCTGGGAAGGCTAAGCCGAGCGGCTCGCCGGATGAAGTCTTTCCAGTAGTCGCCCCTTTAATATTGCACATAATTAACATGAGTCTCAGTTCTGGTATAGTCCCTGACGATTTCAAAAATACGGTTATTCAACCTTTGCTCAAAAAGCCTGGACTGGATGCTTCGCTGGCTGCAAACTACAGGCCCATTTCGAAACTTCCATTCTCAAGTAAGGTACTAGAGAAATGTGTTTACCACCAGCTCTTGGTTTGATGAGAATGCCATTTTTGAGACTTTCCAGTCTGGCTTCAGAGCTCTTCACAGCACGGAGACTGCACTGGTTAGAGTGCTCATTGACATTTATCTAGCGATTGATAGCGGTAATTCTGTGTTGCTACTTCTGCTGGACCTCACGGCTGCCTTTGACATGACAGATCATGAAGTGCTGCTTCACCGTCTACATCATTATGTCGGGATTTCAGGGTTAGCCCTGGAGTGGTTTAGATCATACCTGACAAATGGAAAAATGTGTGTTAGGATGGGAAGTTATTCCTCAGAGTACTCTGATCTACCCTGGGGGTACCACAGGGCTCGATATTGGGACCTCTGTTGTTTTCTGTTTATATTCTGCCCTTAGGTGACATCTGTCATGAGCTTGGAGTTCAATTCCACCTATATGCTGACGATTGTCACCTGTACCTGCCTCTGAACATGCCTAGTGGTCTCTCTATTTCTATTCATACTGTTTGAGGGAGATCAAGACCTGGATGAGTGACAATTTTCTGAGCCTAAATGATCACAAAACAGAGGCTATATTGTTTGCTCCAAGCATACATTGTGACTCTTCCTTAACTGACTGTGGGTCATTTAATGGCCAGCTGACTACATCGGTGACTAATCTTGGTGTAAAACTGGATAGCGCCCTTAGTTTTGATACCCGCATCAATGGAGTGATCTCCTCCTCCTTTTTCCACCTTCGTCAGTTAGCAAAGATCAAACCATTTTTGTCACGTCATGATCTTGAGACGGTAGTCCATGCTTTTATTATGGTGCGACTGGACTACTGCAACTCTGTTTTATTCGGTGTGAACAAGGGCGCAATAGCAAGGTTGCAAATGGTGCAGAATGCTGCTGCCACATTTTTAGAGGACAGGCGCAAGTATGACCACATAACTCCTGTCCTGGTTATGCTTCATTGGCTGCCCATTGATGTAAGGATTCGTTTTAAAATACTCTTACTGGTTTTTAAAACGTTAAATGGTTTGGCCTCTCCTTACTTGGTGTCACTGCTTCAACCGTACACCCCTGCACGGTCACTCCGCTCGGAGAACCTCATGCTCCTCTCGGTCCCAAGAGCGTGCCTAAAGACACGTGGTGATAGGGCCTTTGCTGTGGCAGGTCCTAAGCTTTGGAACGAGCTTCCTCTCAGCATAAGGTTCTCCACCTCTGTTGCGGTTTTTAAGGCAAGACTAAAAACCTACTTTTATGTCTTTTAATCTTTCTAACTAGTTTTATTGTTTTACTTATAGCAATCTGTGTACTCACTGTATTTTTTATCTGTACCTTGTGATACAATGTTTTTATTTTCTGGACTTAATGTTTTTGTTTTTACTTGATCAGTGTAGCGCCTTGGTGGCATCTTTTTGCCTGTAAGGCGCGATTTACAAATAAAGTTGAGTTGAGTTGAGTTCATTGCTCTGATTGGTCCTGGCACTGTCCAATTGCATGCAGGGACATTTTCAACCATAGAGTCCACCCTATGGCTGAGCTCTGTCTGTGGGCTTTGGCCAGACTATATATTTACATTTATAGGATGGCTTTTATCACCTATTTAAATAATCTCTTGTTTTTTGTTGTTTTTATCTGAAATTGTGTTTCATCTTTTGAAATTTTTGTTTGAAATGTTTATTTTGCTTTTGAAGTGCCTTGTGACTTTTATCGTCTTCTTCCAGTGTGATTATTTGAATGTATTATTCTTCATTTCAGTTACGTGATCTAGTTAAGTCACATTGCTGTTTTCTCTCCTGCAGATCCATCGGTGCACCGCCGGCAGAAGACGGTGGTGACGGACATGTGCTACTCGACTGAGATATCCAGCCTGATGGACTTTGGCACTCCAGACTGCTCGCTGGGCAAAGGTACAGTGTTGCTCAAAATTGCATGGCGTTGCCTTGGCAACAGCAGGAAGTGAGTGCTGTGATTTATCCTGGCAGTTAAAAGGACACTGAGCTGTCAGGTTGACTTGTGGGTGAACGGCGGAGCAAAGGCCCATGCGGGCGAGAACAATCAGATAACAACACTCAGTGTCGGGCCACGAGGGCCCTCAGTTCTCACTGCAGGCCTCGTTTATCTCAGCCCAGAGCCTTATTCCTTCTGTCACCCAATTCACGGTGTCATATTGATTATGAGGCCTCTGCAGAAAAGAAATCCTCTCTGCCAATTGCTTTTGAGTTTACTGAAATGGTTGACTTTTGAGTTGCATTGTAATGTGCAATTATGGCTTTGCAACAAGATCGCTTATCTTCCACAATCGCCGCCATCCGTATGAGGAATAAGGTGTTTGCCTCCAGCTCCTCAGGAAGATGGCGTCTTCATTTTTCTTCCAGTGCAGTCTTCACCCTACAGAGCACGCATTCATATGACAAAAGGTATTGATCGTGGAGTCTGTTGACTCTGTTTGTAGTACTGATTCATCTGTAAGTCAGTTTCCCGCTTCAGCCCTTTATTGTTCTCCTGCTGACATCAACCCCGAGAGTCTGATCTGTTTTTATAATTCCATCTTGATTTATTTTGGCCCCTTGAGTCAGACAGACAAGGTGCTAAAGAACGGTCAGACAAGCCTCTTGTAGTTTCCATCAACAATGAGCAGCGACACTTGTGACCTGAGAAACTCATTTCCCTTCCTCTCCTGCTGTCCATCGTTGCTTGTCATCCCCCACTCTCCTTTTTCACCTCCTCTTCTCTCTGTGGGCAGGGTAATATTTTAATACGGCTCTCTATCAACACTCTGCAGCAGTGTTAATGCAGACTGACAGGTCAACTGTGTGCAGCGGAGAGAAAGGGGAGCCGAGCACAGGAGAGAAGAAGACGGTTTACAGGCTTTAATGTGAGCAAAGCAAATGAATGACACGGTGATACGGGGAGCTGAGTGGGAGAATGAGGACACCGAGGAGAGGGATGTTTCAGACTGTGGAGGAGTAGGGATAAAAGCAGCATGAGTCAAGGAGGCCATGCAGCATGATTTCTAAATCATATTACAGCATCAGTACTATAACTGACCTAAAATGTGTTTATAAAACACTAAATACATGTTTAAATGGATATTCCACCCAATTTTTACATTTTGTCTGACATATTTCCCAGAGTTTAATAAGTGGAACAAAACTATTTTAAACCAGCCCAGTCATTCTCCTGACCCAACTGTACTCCTTTAGCTTTAGCTTAGCATAAAACACACTAAGCGAATGGATCCAACTAGCATTGTGAGTAAAAACATCCTTAAAATCACTCAGTAGTGATCCCAGTTCTGCTTGGTGACCTAAATGATCAGACTGAGACAGTGAAATGATTTAATCACATAAAGGAATCACAGGCGCCATTTTAGACTCTGACGAGAGCTCCTGCTTCTCAAGCCTGGGGAGGTGAGAGGTGGGTGTATGCAAAGTTCCCCAGTTGTGACATCACAAATGGAGACTTTTTTTTACAGCTCATTTTAAGCACATCATTCCTGAAAGAAAACACTGACCGAAAACAACCAAGTTTGGAGTGTTTAAAGAGGCAGTAGAGACAAACATGGCAGAAAACAAAAGGATGCAAAACATGTGTTTGCATCATATGTCAACTTTAACTCTGATTTTTATTATTGTATTTGTGTTTAAAGCGAATAAAACTTCACATGCATGTTTGCCTTTAAATGTTTTTGGTAGCAATTTTGAAAAATATACAAAAAGCATTAAAACACAAATAAATGAATAAATTAAATATACAAATTGTATTACAGTGAGGTCCTAACCTTGAACATGCATGAAGTTCTCAGATTGTTAGCGGACTTAGTTTTGTTAAAATAACATATTTGTTCAGTGTTACAAAAGGAAATGCCCAATCTGTGGCATGCACATTAATAATGATTGGACAATGTGCCTTTTCATAATTAGTATATCCTGCATTGTCTCCTGAATATTCATCCCATAAAACATTGCTTAGAGTCTGATTTTACACATTTTCTGTTGTGTGTGCCTTCATCTTTTAACTTTTTATTATAGCCCACCCTCGTCAGCATCAGTCTACATCAGGTGTTTGTGGAAACGAATGCACGTAACCTTACAAAATAAAATGCACCTGATTAATTCCTAAAAGACCTTCACAAAGAGCCGACTGGTGGTGAATCATCCCCCTGGATTTTGTGCATCCTCCCTCCCAGCGGCTCTCCTCCCCTCATTCCTGTCTCCTTCTCAGGCCTGTTAGGACACGAGATAACCTCCAGGTTTCCTAGAAGATGGATTTACAAGTCAGGAGCAGGTGGAGGAGAAAAAAACATAGAAATAAAAAGGTTCACAAGCATTTTAGATGGAAAGATTCTACATTCGGGATAGCAGATTTAGTACAAATCCATCTATTTTCTACTATAAGATATGCTTGTCAAGCAAATCTGTTATAGCGACAAGATATCATCTACTGGTGTTGATCAATTATTAGCTGCACGTACATGCTTTTGTAATTCAAGATAATTACGTATGATGAGTTTAAGGGATGTTATGGTTACGGGCAGTGCTTTTGTGATGCCGGGATTACGTTATAATCCCATTTATAATAACTGGACCCGATGTTGCAACATTTTGTCTCTGCTCAGATCAGTCAGAGAAAAAAAAAGTCTGGCAGTAATCCTCCAGCCGTCTGCCTGATTGAGGTGTCTGTTGCCTCATGACAAGTATTTGGTTAGATCACATTTGATCTAGAATGGACTCTAAACCTCAACCCCCTGACAGGCAGGATAAATGACACTGTAGCTCTGAAATGGTGTTGAAACATAAAAATTTAACTCAGAACGTCAAAAACTCTGCATTCTAGTCCATGCTTATTAAACCGCAAACTCTGTTACAAGTTTTTAGTTTTTACCTATGGAGTCCTACAGGCTGCATTTATTATCCTAAAACTACCTGCCTGTATCTGCCATGGGCGAGAGATAAAAATGGCATGGAGATGCCTATATTTACTCTGTCCACTCACATCCCAGTTCTCATCTGACTAGACACACACGGCCCTTAGTCAGCAGGGAGCAGCAGAGCAATCAGACGCCTGGAGGGCTTAAGATAACATGGGGAGTCCAGATTATTAAAGGCGTGTGAGAGTGCAGAGGTAAGGCGATTTGAGTCAAAGCATGAACTTTCACATCCTTCCTGATCCACTTATCAATATGTTAAAAATGCAACACATTGAAGGTCTGAACGCTATCTAATAAAACACACTCCTGTAAGACTGAACAGGTGAGATCTGTTGGCTCCCAGCCGTCAGGTGGAGTGAGAGCTCTACACCTGGATTCTTACCTGAGGCCACAAGTGCACTTTGGCTTCCCCTCCCCCTCGTCCTTCTTGTCAACACTAAGGGGTAGACGAAGCAGGAGTGGGTGAAAGTTGTCCTCTGGGTGTGTCGAGATCAGGTAGCACAGAAAGAAGGAGGGAAGAGTGTCGCATTTATAAGAGGTGAAAAAAAAGGAGGAGAAGAGGGGACGGTGTTCCTGAGCGGCTCCCTTGGGACCGCTTCCTAGTTACCTGTTTGGGTGGAGCCACGGTGAGCTAAGCTCGGAGCAGCGGGCTACGGTGGTGTTGGGTGATATTTGAATCCTGTGTGTTCGGCTGTATCAGTGCGACTCCACTTTTTTTTTCCACCTGCTATGAGAGCTCACACCAGGACTGACAGTGGAGTCAAACGGAGCTTGTGCCGAGGAGGACATGAGGTCCGAGAAGGAGGAAGGGAAGGCTGGTGAGTGTGTGTGTGTGTGCGTGCGTGCGTGCGTGCGTGCGTGTGTGTGTGTGTGTGTGTGTGTGTGTGTGTGTGTGTGTGTGTGTGTGAGAGAGAGAGAGAGAGAGAGAGAGAGAGAGAGAGAGAGAGAGAGAGAGAGAGAGAGAGAGAGAGAGAGAGAGCTGGCTCTCCTGTGAAACTCCTCATGTAGGTCTTGATCCGTGATACTATGTAGTACAGAACATGAATCACTAGTACTATCAGTACTACTCTGGTAGTACTGGTGAATTGTGTGAGCTTTCAGAGACTGGTTGTGCTGTTGCCTTTCAAATATAAAGTTATGGCATAAATGTCTGTATGGGTTTTGGACCCCCCCCCCCCCCCCCCCCCCCCGCACCTCCATTTCTAAAAGGAGATTAATCATTGTCTAATTGAATATTTCTATAAATCACTGATCTTTATGAATTATTAACGACCTGTGGATTAGTAATTTGCTGAACAAACCACTGAAAATACAACATTTTCATGAAGGAAACAAAGTATTTTTTATGTCAAAAAGGTGCAGTAAATCTTTGTAGCTACAAGACTTAAGGTAAGGTGGCCAGCAATTTTCCATGCTTCCATGTTTGGGAATATTTTTTAGTAATGTAAAGGTAGGTTGTGACTGAAAAGTTTTTAAGAAGTTTTTCTGATTATAATCAGTCACTCTGAAGTTTTCATGCAGACTGAACATGAAAATAGACTCCTACACCAATCTCCTGCATTATCTTCTGATAGAAAATCGATGGTGAAAATCTAGGATTAGAAAAGCCTGACAGATCTACATCACACTGTCACTTAACATTCATGGACTCACCCATCTTGACTCGAGATGAGGTACTCTGTTGTTAGTTTAGCATCCAGGAAACAGCAGAGAACATCTCGGCTTGTAGAAGCTAACCATTAGCATTAACACCTTCACCACATGGCAGAACTCCTCCAGGCTTGTGCTATTTGTAGAGATAAAACGTCCACAATTGAAGTCTGTGGTAAAGTTGTGTTGCTGTAAGCAAATCCAGGGCAAGATGTCCAAATCTCAGGAATATAAGACTCCACAACCTGCCATCTGATCTTCAGCTTTGATGTGATCAACTTTTTGGTCCAAGAAATGGCCCACCAGCATTTTTTCGTCTTGAACTACTTACCCCAAAATTCCAGTATCTCCACTCCGCCCCCGCTTTCCGCTGCCGCTCTCTTCCGAACTAAAATTATACTGTAACCGCTCTACAACGGCTCCGCTCCGGTGCAGAGACCTGAGGTGCGCAAACAGGCATGCGCGGGATTTTCAAGATCTTGCGATACAGTCCGAGCAATAAACACAGATGTTAGATCCAAACACCCGTTGTGTGGGAGAAGCATCGAAATGAACTGTTTGATCTGCCCATCATTTGTGTTGAGAGATCAGCAGTGTTTGGATCAACAAAGGGTGACTGCTTTGATAGTGGAAACTGTATTTAAGGCTTATTTTTGTGCATTTAAAGTTCAACCGCCATTGATAGTTGTTAAAAGTTGTTAAACCTGTGCATATGAAACAAAAAACGCTTTTTGTTTATCGATTTATTGTGAAATAACGGAAGTTGTGCTTGCTCCCTTTCATGTTGGGCAGTTGTGGTTTCTGTCCATTGACTGCGGAGGTGCTCCGGCGTCCGGCAAAAATAGAATCGATCCTAATTTTGCCGGATGGTGGAACGGCAGGCGGCGCACTGTGCCGCACGGCCCCAGTAGTAGAACAGCTCTGATTGACTACTACGGACCATTTTTGCTGCAGAGTTCATGCCGGAGCGCAACGGAGCAGAGATAGTGGAATTTTGGGGTTACAAGACATGAATTCCTACTAAAGACCCCTGCAAATGTATTGATTAAATGAGTGTTCCATGCTGGTAATGTAAATTCATGCAAACTGTATAAAACTATGCTAATATACTTCACACAAAAATTCTGCAAAAATCAGTTATGAAAACACAAGTTCTCACTTAATACTGATGATGTAGGTACATTTGCATTATAAACAGATTTATAGTTTATTTTTGGTGTCTTCTTAAAGAGCAAGTCACCCCCAAATCAACATTTTTTTTTCTGATAAACTATATAAATGTGTGTCTAATTGTGCTGCAGACACGTGTAGTCAATAGTTTTGGACTTTAGTGCATTTTAGTTAAAATTTTAATTTTCTGCCTAAAACTGTCAGTGTTGTGCCGTTGTCAGGTAAAAACTCTGCACTGCATTTGAATTTAAATCTGCCACCGCTATTGGCTAAGAGGTACGCTAGAATGTTAGCTGGTACAATATGATGTCACAATGTCGTTGTGAGCCTGTGTGTGTGTGTGTGCGTGCGTGCGTGCGTGCGTGCGTGTGTGTGTGTGTGTGTGTGTGTGTGTGTGTGTGTGTGTGTTAACGGCTCCGCCCTCTCGGTCTGCTAGGCAACAGCATTTGTTGTATTTTTCAAACAGGAATTGGGAGTGGAGTAATACTCTGGTGAGGGGTGACTTGCTCTTTAAATAAATCAAAGGATATTTCACATTTCTGACATACATCTTTTCACCTTTTACCCAGAATGTTCTAATTGAATGCCTCTTCTTTAACCCTTTGATGCATGAATTATGAAATCTTCAACCATGATTTTTTAACAATTTTTTTCATTCGTCTTTAGGTGTGAATGAAACAAATTTCAACACATATTTTTTGTAAAATTTTATAATTTACAAATAATTTATTACATGTTCACCTCAGTGGACAGCATGCATTCTGAGCATGAAATATGTTGGCTTGGCTTACTGAAGTCCAAATGGAGGGGCTCAAATGCAATAAAGTCTTCAACAGCTGTGCTTAATAGCACAAAATAATAAATAACAATTTTGAGTACCTGTCCACTGTAGTGACCATTATGCATCAAAGGGTTAAAGCTGCCACCATGTGTGTTCGTCAGCCTGATGATGGTGGTGTGTGGCAGCTTTGATATATCTGTTGTTTTAGGGTCTGCCAAACCAACAAAAAAGATCATCGAGAATTGCTGAATTAAAAAAAAACTCCTAATCTTTTCCTAAGCTGTTTTTCATTGTGTTGTTTGAAAACATCATGAGATTAGAGAAATAAATCAGCAGGATGAGTTCTTAATTCAGAATGTGAAGTGGGTTCAACAAAAAGCTGATTTTGTTCTTAGCCAGTTAAGATCGTGTAAAGACATCACATCCACAATAATTAAATCAGAGACAATAAAGTAGTATGTCTGCTGTAGCGATAAATATAGATTTATATCTATATTTCAAATGTGGTGTAGATTTAGCTTGTTTATAATATTATATTAATTAATCGGGGCACCACCAGTTTTCGGAACAGGATCGTTGGATTTAATATCTATATCTTCACAATTTAATCAGTCTCAGAGTTAACACCACAAATTAATCTAAAGGATGAGTTCTTGACAGAATGCGCCGATTATTCTCGAGAACTGCTAGACAATGATCAGGCGTTATTTACGTTTTGTGAGTTTATTACAAACATCAGTTAAGGCATGGACAAAGGGACCAAACACCGCTTATCGTTTCATGCATGGAATTAAGACAATTGTTAGCCCAAAGCTTTATGGCAGTGATATGGAATAACTGATTTGTAATAAAGTGGAAATTTGGTGACACCAAGATTATAGTAAAATGATTTCTAAAAGGGAGCAAAGTGACTGTGTGTGTGTGTGTGTGTGTGTGTGTGTGTGCGTGCGTGCGTGCGTGCGTGCGTGCGTGCGTGCGTGCCTGCATGTGTGTGTGTAGGAATGCAAGAGAGGGGTGTGTGTTCCTGTGGGTTAGTGGATGCAAACGAGAGTTGGCGTGTGTGTTAGCAGAGAAAAGAGGATAAATCTTCAGAGCTAGACGTGAATTTGGATCAAAATAAATACTCCAGAAAAGAAATGTAATAATCTGAATTCACGAATCGGCTTATGGCAGAAAACCAGCCAGATAGCAATGCTCACAGACCTGCTTTCCGTCGCCGGAAGGGTGGCCAGCGGCTCCAACAGCCTGGGCTCCTGGCTAGTGGCCTTTTTGGATTAAATAGTGCTGGCTCCCTGGTCAGTCAACATCGGTCATGGAAAGGGGAGGATATTGTAATCCTCGATCGTAGCTTGACTTTTCGGTTCCTCCAGCTAAACCAAATGTGGAATTCAGATCGCAAGTCCGAATTATCCAAAACGAGATCGAATCAGAGAAACTGTTCCAAATTGGGTTTCACCCTTAATGTGAGAACTCGACCGAACATGTAGACTTCCAGTTTCACGTAGAAAGTCAAAACAAAACAAACGGAGTTGCTTCTAAGTTTTACCGTAACTTTTGAGAGGTAATTACTTGACAACTGTGAAGCGCCGGGTTCTGCTAGGCCAGATGGAAACAGCCCGCAGGGATTTGTGCTTAAGGCATCCTTTGTTCTTTCCTCTGCCACCACGAGGTCTGAACTCCGGTTTTATAAACTTTCTTGGTCACACCCTCATGTATTTCACTCATTAACCACTGGATGGCACTGTGGCTCTTTCAAATAAACTACCTTTCAACAATGGAAAGTTCATATCACAATTTTCCAAACTTATCCCAGATGATGCATCAAAGTATTACTTTAAACAGGAAAGAACTACATTTATGTCTTAAAACAGAACAGTTTTACCATTCGCATGAATTTTAACTGGAGAAACAAAAATTGGCAGAGGTTTAACATAAAAGAAAAACACTAAACAAGCAGTTAGGTTTGTAACTGATAAGATTTTAGACATATACTTGGAACACCTTGAAATTTAATGGTGAACAAACCTAAAACACCTTTGATTGTAGATAAACAGGAATGCAAGGTTTATAAAGACTCAGGTCTTGAAGCTCCCAGGAGGACCTAAGAGAAGTTTTACGACTTCCCCGATCTTGAGAAAAGGGTCCGTCTGAGGTTGATGTAAAACAGGCCAGTTTTCTGACATTGGTCCTGCGCCTCCGGATTGGCGCAGAAGGGAGACCAGTCAAATTGGTGCAATTTACGACCCTGAGAGAGAGTCGTAGGAGGTAACCGGAACACTGAAGCTGCAGGCCAGTGTCATGTTTCCCTTTTGTTTTTCGTCTACTAAATGTGAGAGAAAAACTTTGTGAAAATAGTTATGTTCTTCGTGTGAATCCACGAAAGTTGTCTGAGAATATAAAAATGTGGATTTCCACTACACTGCATTTAAGTTTGCATTGGAAAAACCAGAAAAACTCACAAGAATGTCCTATCTGGCTGTGAAGCAAACAAAATTGATGTCTGAATGCTGGTGACAAGCCTTACAGATTTACTCTCAGGTGGAGCATCAAAGCTTCTGCTTTTATGTCACACCTGATACTTAAAACTTTACTGTTGTTGTTTAATGAATGCTTTATAATTCCCACCAGACACGGAGACAGAGGTGAAAAAGAAAGGAAGAGATGGGCGAAAGGGGGTTCCACTCAAATAAACAATCAATGATGAACAAGAGTCTGCTTCTAGACCTGCCGACCACAGCCTTAAGACATGTGTTGAAAATGCCCAAGTCCATACTTATGAGAGCACCATGTGAGCACCTGTGTGCATTCACGCGCTTGTATATGTAAGACGTCTTTATAGGAGCATCCAATAGAGAGTGAGGAGCCACAGATCTACCCCCCAAAGATGTGTAGGAGATGGAGGGACTCCAAGTCCCAGAGACCCAGGAGCTTCCCCAGAGCACATGGACCCCAGGGAGACTGCAACCAGAAAAGCCCCAGCCCCCTCTCAAGAGGCACAGAGGATTGCCACGGGGGTCACAACCAGCAGCTGGCAGAGTCCCTGGAGATATCAGCAGCAAGCTCACAGGCCCGCTCGCAGCCTCCCATCCCCAAGCCGGCCAAGCCTGGAACCCAGCGATCCAGGACCCGGGGCAACCAGCCAACTCAACAGAGCCCAGGGACCCGGATCCCACCCGGCAGCCACCGGGATCAATCAGGCAGATGCCAAAAATCTTAAACCCCCTGACCGGGAGCCGCGAACACTCAGGCAGACCAAGACGACACTCCACACCAAATGTGGCAGGGGGAGGGCAGACGAAGATGTGTAACAGCACAAGAAGTCCCAGGAGAGGGGAGGAGATTGAAAGTGCATTCCAAAGGACAGGTGCAACATACACAAAGCCCCCTCCCCCCTCACTTTATAATTCATTTTGGTGGTACACAGCAGAAAGTGGTCAGCTGACCTCAGAACGCATCGGCACATAGGGCGTTAGCATCTCTGACATGTAAGGGGGTGCCAAGCCATTCAGTGCCTTATAGACAAATCAAAATTTTGAAACACACCCCAAAAGTGATGGTCAGCCAGTGCAGACATGCCAAAACCGGAAAAATATCACAATGCCTGTTTGCATTTGTTAAAAATCTAGCAGCAGCATTCTGCACAGCCTGCAGATGGTTTAAAGCTGAAACAGAAGCAGTTTATTTGTAAATTTAGACATCAAGTTTGTGTACCACTGCTTATTTAGAGGATGGAAATTAATTATATTTGTTTTGGATTTGCAGTCATTTTTCAACTGTTTGTTTTAATACTTAAAGAGCAAGTCAACCCCTACCAGATTCTAACTCCACTCCCACTTCATGTTTGAAAAATACAACAAATGCTGTTGCTTAGCAGACCGAGAGGGCAGAGCCGCTAACAAATACACACACGCAGACTCACGACAGCATTGTGACATCATATGGTACTAGCCAACGTTCTAGGGTACCTCTTAGCCAATAGCGATGGCACATTTAAATTCAAATGCAGTGCAGAGTTTTTACCTGACAACAGAACAACACTGACAGTTTTAGGCAGAAAATTAAAATTTTAACTAAAATGCACTAAAGTGCTAAACTATTGACTACACGTGTCTGCAGCACAATTAGACACACATTTATATAGTTTATCAGGAAAAAAAGTTGACTTGGGGGTGACTTGCTCTTTAATAGGACTGAGAAGAGAAATATTTTACACATAGTCCCCCAAGAATTTATAAACCAAGTCCATGTCACTAGTGACTAAATACTGCTCTGACCCACATGCTGACCTGCTGACCGACACACTGACATGGATGATCTGTTAATCTCATATAAATGGGGTGAAGTCGGTCTAAAACGGCAGCGTTACAGGCTCACAGAAGAGGGAATAATACTTCCTGCTGTTACAGTGGTGTTTGGGTTCATGTAGGCATTGTGGACTTAGGAGAAGCTTTGGGTTTCTGATTTGCATTAAATCCCCTGAGAAGATGCTCCATTTATGATTGTTTATCAGAGCTTTGAGAATCCTGACTGAAGTTTCCGTCACTCCAGCTGCAGCTGATGGACTCTGAACCTTAAGACAATGAGCTTAAATCACAGATGGTTTCATTGTCTTCTGTTATAGTCATTCATGAAGAACTTTAGATGCCTCTCATCTTTCGGTGGTGGTGAATGGGTGATCTCCTCGGTAAGAGGAGTCATAAACACACATTTTTGTAACTGTTTTACCTTCAAACAGACGCTACATGAACTGTTAGTCATTCGTTAGTCCAGCCTTAGGATGTTCAGGAGTGTGTATCAGATCACAAATGTCCCAATCCTCTGGAAACTGTGGTTTTCTGTTTCTGATGGTGCTTTTGTCTCCTCAGCAGATTAAAAACAGAGATCAGGCATTGTGCCATTAAGTTCTTTATTACCTAATCTGATGAACCTTACTCATTTATGCTGGGGTCTTTTAAACGCATCAAATCAGCTCCATGCATTATTTACCATACGCATACAAAATTCACTTTTCTTCCTTTTATTTAAGCTTAACTATAAGATTAGGTCTTGCTTTCATGCAAACGTTAAAAATAATTCACATTCCTTGAACAGCTTCTGTTTGGAGAAATGTCCATGTCCAACTTCACTAATGAGAATAAAACAAGCATGCATTGCTGCTAGAGATAAACCGATATGGGTTTTGCTAATGCCGATACCAACGCTGATATGTAGAGGTCAGCCGAGGACTGATGTGTGCTACATATCTAGAAGTTTTCCACCTTTTATGAGCTAAAATGTCAATAATAACAACAGTAGACGAACCTGAACCTTTCTGAACCTGAATCAGTTTTTGAACTCTGAATTAAACCAACTTTCTCTTGAAATGTGCACTGCTGAGCATTCAAATCAAGTCCTTTAACCAAAGTTAATCAATAAACTGACCAAGTATTAAATATAAAGCATGTAAATAAAAATGTCATTTGACATTTATCAGTTCATTTAAATTTATTTGTATGTATCTTCATATCTACCTTTTTCTGTTATCGTTTTTTTAATATATATCTTGTTTCTTTGATCTCTATGTGAAAGGCACTATTTGAGTGCCTAATAGTGTCATTCTCATGCAGAGACAATAAAAGCTTTTTGAATTTGATTGACAATAATGTTTTAGAGCATTTATTCAGAAACAAAAATATGCATTTAAATAACATTTGGCTGCAGCAAACCACCCACAGACGTGCCTGACTCAAAATCAGCTCTTATCCCTCGATGCTTATATTAATAAAATGGTAAACATCAGCCGACCAATAGATCAGTCTATCCCTAATTGCTGCCATCATAAAACAGCTCCAATCAGTAAAACTTCACAGCAGTTAAAATGCTAATTTAACACACCTTTACATCTTCATCGTTTTTACTTTACACCAGTAAATAAACTCCTGCCATACCTGAGTTCTTTATGTACCAGAAGTGCATTTGTGCTGCTGCTGCTGCAGATTTTAACCACACATTTCCATTTAAATGATTTTTTCATGCAAAACTGACTGCTGCTGAAGGTGTAAAACGAGCATGAGCTTAAATTTGAGCAGTTTTAAGATGACATCCGATTTTGGTCCTGCCTTCGCTCACTTGTAGAAAATATAAATAGAAGCTTTTATTTATCTTACAATGTTTTTGAGCAGAAGCTGTTTTGCTCAGATTACTTATTGAGTTGAATTCAGTTCATTAATAAAGCACCAATTCAACACGCCATCCCAAGATACTTTACAAAGCATTCCAGTTGAAACTACACTCTAAAAAGTGATTCAGAGGCTTAGTAAATGTCACTGTGAATATTAGTTAGACGAGCTTGAACTAAACTATGAATATTACTAGAAATAAGACCTCCTGTGGTAAATCTGTTTACTGCAACCACTGTAAACAATTCTGGAGCTTGTTGCCAGCCGTGGTGAAATTACAATTGTCTGCGTTGCAGTATGATCTCATAGGAGACACGGCAACCCCACACGTCCTTCCTTTCTTTGTTTTGAAAGGAGAAAAACTGACAATCCCAGCAGCCAGCTGGATATGAAATATGTTTCAGTCTAACCTTCCGTCCAAAATGACTGAATCATTAGACTCTTATGGGATTTTCTCACTGTAAAATTCTCACTATATTCTGTGCAAAGGACCAATCCTCACTCCACAATGCGCCCTGAGTGGATGACTTGAGAATATCATTTCATCAGGAATATTGAGTTCATATCTTTCATGCATTTTTTCACCTGCTGGGCCACATATGGACTCCCTAACAGGCCAGGTTTGGCCCGTGGGCCGTAGCTTTGACACCCCTGACTAACATAGATTGAAGGATAATTTATTTCAGGTTTTCCATTACAGTTGATAGAATAGAATAGAATAGAATAGAATAGAATAGAATAGAATAGAATAGAATAGAGATCCCACAGTGGGGGAATTCCCTTACTACAGCAGCACATAAACTTAGAGAAAAGGAAAATGAAAAATAATAAGATTACAGATGAACACATAAAGACAATAAGCTATTATCATAACCTTCAACCACAAAAAACAATGAATAAAATGGAAGCTAGGGTTTCCAGAGCTTTGCAGCATACGGGACACAGACATATTAATGTACATCAGGTATTACACAAGTATTGAACACATACTGAGTATTGCATTAATGTTATTGTGTAACAGGATAATGCCAGTACCAGTTTAACTGAGGAATTATACACTCTAACTGCAGAGGGGATGAATAACTTGAGGTAGTGTTGTGTTTTACATCTGGCATGTCTCTGAAGGAGCTGTCCATGGTCTCCACTGTGGGATGCAGTGGGTGAGAGGGTTTTCCAAGATGGAGGTCATCTTCTCCAGCATCCTCCTTTCACACATCTCCTCAACTGAGTCTAGTTGGCAGCCCAGATCCGAGCTAGCTTAGCTTGTTCAGTCTCAGAATTCTTATTAACTTCATGTGAACTAAACCAGCCGACTCCAGAAGGACACAGTTGGAGTACAAAGGAAGGACGGCTCAACAAAAACCTCAGATTTATCCTAAAGCAGGTGTGCACATGACTGCTAGGAAGTTCAACAGACTTATGTAGCGGCAAGTAGATCATCACTTCGCCAGCCTGCAGAAGGGCCTCTCCAGGATGCAAGCATGTTTCCTTATCTGCAATTAAGCAGAACTAAATGGACTTATTAAAATAAATTAACCTATGTCGAAATGATTTAGGGAGGAAAGTGTGGAGGAGAGAAAAGGGGAGTTCATGAGCTAAAACATCCTTCGTTATCTGCCAAACACGGCGTTTTTGTTACGACACATAGGGCTTTACCACCAAAAGGAGCCATAGAATGAGTTGGGACCTGTACGCTCAGCTTTCACAAAACACGTAAAATTTTATTGGATGATATTTTCTCATTCTACAGCTCAGCAGCTATACATGTAAGATAAGGGTGGGGATGATAAATGGGCTCAAATCCACCACCTGGAACCAGTCAGATTCATTTTATTAGAGGAAACTTTGATTTTGACCTCCTGCCTTTATTTTTGGATCCTCTCACAAACATCGTGACTGAATGGCACGTCTCTCTCTCGCAGTTCTCTCAACAAAAGTAAACATTTATGAGTTTAAAGCATCAATCCAAAAGCGCTGGGTCTCATCGCTGCAGGTTTTTCCAAAAAAGCAATCCAACAAGAGCCACAACACAGCCTGCTTTTGCTGTTTTCCAGAACAACAGCACCTATTTGACTATAATAATAGCCTGATAATGGACTGGCCTGATGTGTTAGACTGTGATAAATCACCATCAGATGCTCAGCTGTCTGCTCTGCCAGCTTTAAGACGAAGGATCATGCATCATTTAGGCCGATGTGTGTTACAGAGAGATGATGATGCAAAATGCACCTGACCTTTCTGTGCAGGTGTTTTTAAGAGTGTAAAGTGAAACGCCTGTAGGTGTTAAGCATCAGCTATAAAGTCTTTGTTCCTGTTCTCTTTTGCATCTTTCTGTAACGGTTATAGAAATGGTTTCAATGCGTTTTGTAGCCTCAGCATATTTAATCTGACTCCCACACACTCTACAAGCTGAGGTTCAGGCCACCAGTTCCTTCTGCACCCGCAATACAAACTAACAATAGATGCTAAGAATAAAGACGAACCCCTGATCCCACCTTCAAGATGTGGGTGTTAATTTAAAAATGTTGTGACTTGAGTCTGATTTGGATTTGAGTCAAATGGGTCTAAACCTCTGTTGGGTTGTTTTGAGATTGGTCTCAGCAGTGAAATTATGATAAATTATCTGTTTGTTTTTATTATCATTTTATTATCACTATTGGCTAAAGTCTAATTTATAATTACCCAACAGCTCCATGAGGGAGAGACGCACACGCATCAACAGACATTTTGCTTTTGGACTTCTCCATCAGCTGGGGAGTGTTACAAAACAATTCCCCGCCAGGACAACTGAGGGCGTAGCACTATTCTGAGGTATCCTGCCACCATTATTCATGTATCCGGTCCACAATAGTGTATTTACTGTTGTATTTTTTTTGTATGTATTTCGCTAAATTTTGAACACAAACAAATTTGTCCCTCATTCCCCTCTACCTCTTCATGGGATCGGCACCTCTAAACTCATGTTTCTCGTCTTTTCCGTCCACGAATAAAACACTTGCTGCATATCTTTGCACTCCTTCGGTCACGGATGAATAAATGTTCATATTTTCAGACTTTTTCCGTGAATCATTCCTCGTATCTGTTCCGTGTCTGCCGCTAAGCATCTCTTTTGACGGATAGTTAAAAACTGGGGCATGTCTTCATCACCCTCTCGAGTCAGTCTCTTGTGCCGACGCATAATGGCGTTGCGTGTTTCCGTCCCAGTGCAAATTAGGCTTGAGAAGTACCCTATGACGTTACCTGGTACCATAAGATGTCACAATGCCGCTGTGAGCCTGTGTGTGTATTTGTTATTAATTTGCTCGCATATTTTCCGAATGTCGGAACGGAATGACAATGGCATCATCATGCTTCTGTGTTGCCTGTTAAGTTACACAGCGACACATAGGCGAAGGGATCGTAACAAGTACAACTTTAACCTGACTGAACTAATACAAGGTCAAGGTCAATTTTATTTATAGAGCGCAGTTACAGCCGCAAAGCTACACCCAAAGCGCTGTACAAGGTAAAACAAACCAAGGTACAACAAATCAACAATAAAAACCTAAAATAAGATGAGCACACAACAGTCACAATTTATAATAAAAACTGTTAAAAACTATTAAGATGCTCAAGTCCATCCATCCATCCATCCATCCATTGTCTGAACCCGCTTGTCCACGTAAGGTCGCGGGGGGTTGGTGCCTGTCTCCAGTGGTCGATGCTCAAGTCAACCTGCATTAAAAGCCAGAACAAAAAAGTGCATCTTAAGAAGTGATTTAAAGTGCTCTAGATTCTGTGTGGTCCTCCACAGTTAGGGGCCAACCACAGAGAAAGCTCTGTCACCGCGAGTCTTATGGCGCATTTTTGGAACTGTTAAAAGCGCTTGAGAGCCGGACCTCATGGTTCTGGCAGGGACGTAAGCAGACAGCAGCTCAGAGATGTAAAATGGGGCCAGGCCAAAAAAGTAAACATTTGAAACGGATCCTGTAAGAGACAGGAAGCCAATGGAGAGAGGCCAGAACCGGGGTTAGGTGATCCCGCTTGCTGGTGCCAGTCAGTAAACGGGCTGCTGCATTTTGGACCAGTTGAAGCCGGTGTAGAGGACTGGCCAGGATACAGGGAGTTGCAATAGTCCAATCGGCAGGACATGAACAGATGGATGACATGTTCCAGGACATTAGCAGGAAGGTATGGCTTCACCTTCGCTAACTGCCTTAAATGATAAAAGCCTGATTGGACCACTGCACTCACCTGTCTGTGAAGATTAAAAGAACCATCTAAAAACACACCAAGGTTTTTAACACAGGGGTTTAGAAAACCAGAACAAGGACCAAGAGGACTAACAACATTGTTTAAAAAATTAGGATTGCCAAATAGTAAAATTTCAGTTTTTTGGTTGCTGAGTTTAAGAAAATTAATGGACATCCATTGTTTGATGCTTTTTAAGCACTCCAGTACTGAGCCGATTGACCTGGTATCACTAAGTGGCAAATAGATCTGAAGGTCATCAGCGAAACAGTGAAAAGTAATTTTATACTTCTCAAAAATAGAGCCTAAGAGGAGCATATACAAAGAAAAAAGTGCTGGTCCCAAAATGGAGCCCTGAGGCGCACCACATGTCAGAGGTGCTGTTTTGAGGTAAAAGGACCCAGACTAACAGAAAATGGCACCTTGTGATGGTAGGATTTAAACCACTGGAGAACAGTATCTCGAAGGCCAACGCATGTTTCTAGGCGGGACAACAAAATGCCGTGATCGACGGTGTCAAAAGCAGCCGACAGATCAAGTAAAACCAGAGCTGCTGACTGGCCCGAATCAGCAACTAAAAGAAGGTCATTAAAAACTCTTAAAAGAGTACTTTCAGTGCTATGACGGGGCTTAAAACCTGACCGAAATTTTTCTGAAATGTTGTTAAGGGACAAGTAGTCATGGAGCTGAGAGTAAACAGCTTTTTCAAGAACCTTAGATAGGAAAGTCAGTTTTGAAACTGGCCTAAAATATGAGAGCAGCCTGGTCAAGATTTGGCTTTTTGAGAAAAGGCTGAACAATGGCCTGCTTAAAGCACTAGAGAACACGACCTGAGGAAAGGGAAGCACACAGATCCACCGACACATGCACACACACACACACACACACACACACACACACACAGATCCACCGACACACACACACACACACACACACACACACACACACACGCACGCACACTCACGTGCATGTGCGCACACACACATGCATGCCCACACACATGCCCACACACGTGCACATGCATGTACACGCACGCACACTCGCACACAGACGCATGCATGCATGCTCTTTGCATCACTTTGCATCTGACTGCAAAGTGATGTCAATTCTATAGTTTCTGTCAAAAGAGCAAAATGTCCCTTCTAAATAGTCAGTTTGAGGTACAGTAAGCTGTTAAAATGGAAACATATCTCCCTAATTAACTGCAGGAATTAAGCATTTACCACCAATTTACCATTCAAATGAAATACTTTGATTTGCTTCTGCAGCAGAAAGTCTCTCAGACATTTCAGTTGACTCAAAAGCCTCAAACACACACACACACACACACACACACACACACACACACACACAGAGAGAGAGAGAGAGAGAGAGAGAGAGAGAGAGAGAGAGAGAGAGAAACTCTACCTGCTATAACAAATTATAGGTGTGCATCAAAAATATGTGTAGTGGGTATGTAACAAGGAAAAGAAAAACATTGTAGAGAAAAATCAAAACTCTTTGACTCATACTTCCTATAACCTGGTTATGGAGCATTCCCCCTACTGTTTCATTTAACCATCAAACTTCAACGTTAAATATGACTCTTTTAGGATGGCGCTGTTTACATGCAGAGACGTGGTTTTTGGAGAGTCGGTTGTTTTGGGGAACATTCACAACTGGAAGTTAAAGTCGTTAAACCAGACCAAGCAACTCTCATTTCTTTTGCAGGAAAGACAGGACTTGTTTTTTTTTCTTTCAAACCCTCACATATTTTTCATGCTGCTGCAGCTATGAGCACGTGCATACAGATGTTTGCATGTTCTGACAATCAGAGAAAAGTGAAGCAAGCATGCATCTATTTATTAGTTGTAACTAACAATTTCGTTTCTCTGTATGTCTTGCACGTGTGGTAGAAATGACAATAAATGACTTTGACTTGACTTTGAATGGGTGAATGACTGATGGTGTTGTTAAGCACTTCGGCCCTCGTTTCACCTTTCCACTTCCTCCACTTTCTCTCCAGCCTAATCATGAGCTTACAGTTACTACAGTCTCTCTCAGCTGTGTGTGTGTGTGTGTGTGTGTGTGTGTGTGTGTGTGTGTGTGTGTGTTTTGTAGGGTTTGGTAAAGTGAGTGCTTTAAGAGCTCAATATATATATATTACCTCTACTTATGACCAATAAGCTGTGATACTCTATCTAAATATAGAATATCAACTCTGCCTGGTCTTTACGGTGTTTAATCAGAAGATTGTAGGATTCTTTATTTATTAGGGGATTGTACACACTTCGTTTTGATTCAGAAAAGAGTCAGGTTTATAAAAGGAAGAATTTATTTTACCAACAATTAAAACATGACAAGTTAACTAAGCATTTACTGTGATGATGGAACTAGATGTGATGTATGAAACCTATGTGTGAATGCGATGTTAGTCAGAACTTCTGTACCTGGGAGAGCTGAGTTCTGGATTTAAAAGAATTTGGTTTGCGTTAAGCTATGAAGTTGGTTATTATCAAAAGCACATCAGACATTATCTGTGTGTCTACTTAACCCGTTTTCGGAGTCCCTCTTGGTGGATCCGAAGGTCAGAGAGGTCGGCTGACCTCTGACACCAAAGGGCTGTAGAGTATCGTGGCACCGACTCTTCAGTCCAGAGATGTCTCGGGTCATGACAGATGGATGGAACCGCTCGTCTGGGACTCTGAAGGAGTCTAAACAATATCAGCTTGTTCTGCAGGAATTGTTTGTTTTATCAGCGTCGCAGGTGCAAAAAGATTTTAACGACGTGTCAAAAGCTTTGATGGTTAAAGAGGGTTTTGCTTCAGATGGCCAGTCTGAAGCTTTCTCTAGAACTGAGGAAAAACCAGAGTGATCTGGTTTTAATGTTCTCATGTTGTGATTTGTGTAGCCAACCAGAGGTTGACAAGTTTGAGGAATATTACCAAGAGTCTCAGAAACACGCCTTCTTTGATACCGGAGGCTCTGATCTGGGTAAAGGACTATCTATGTGTCATGAGTTTAACTTAACTTTACTTTGTCCTTGTGCGAGTGCAGATGGTGATGACCTTGTCACTGTAATCATAACATAACATTCATTTCAACTTCAATCATTGAGCACAGATTCATGAAACATTTCATTATATTATAGTTATTATAAGTAGCAATAAACTGATATTTATTTAATGATTATCTAGTTTATAAGTTGTAGAAGTTCATATCTGATTTAGGAAATCCGGGTTGCAAGTGTTCCTTAAATATGGAGACATGAAGAGTCCTGAAAGATTGGACCTTGAGGAGAGAACATTATTGTTGTTTTTTGCTATCTGTGTTCAGAGCTGCAGGCTCTGAGCTCCAGCTGGTGGGATGAAGGCAGGCGGATTTAAAGGGGACACATGCAGTCTTGTGTCTCCTTTTTGACCAGATGTTGAATGGTCAAACAGTACCTACAAACTGACTATTGCTGGACGTTACAGTTTGTGTGTGTGTGTGTGTGTGTGTGTGTGTGTGTGTGTGTGTGTGTGTGTGTGTGTGTGTGTGTGTGCGTGTGCGTGTGCGTGCGCGCGCGGACTTTTTTCCCTGTGATGCAGTGGGAAATGCGTTACCTGTTCCTGACCAGGAACACACTAATGAGAGGCTTGAGGCTGTGGTTCATTGAAGAGGCCACAGCTGAGGAGAAGGAAGAGGGTCTTAATAGCTTGTCCTGCCTCACCACTCCTCCACTCAAAGCTCGGATCACGATAAAAAAGATCATACATGCGGCATACTTCTTAAAGGTGCCAGATCATTTTATTTTAAACCTTTGAGATTGAAGATTGACATAGTATTTGATAAAATATTACTGTTGGCACTACTGAAAGGTCTTTTCTTAAATATGAGTTATTATTGTCAGCCAGAATTTGAACCTAGAAATTAAACAATCTGTTTTAGTGAAGCTCCGCCCACACCCGCTCTGACAAGACACGTACAACAGTGTCTCAGGCATGTAAATGATTTTGTTGTCCTTGGTAGTCCAGTGATTCTAGCGTCTGCCTCTCATTTCATTTTGCGGATGCTGGTTCAACTCCCGGTGTTAGCAGTAATTTATCTAACCAGCTGAAGCAGTTTCCATTTTTTAATATTTTAGTTTCATTGATTATTTAAATATTTACTGTCTCTAAAGATCTTTGAATTTGGTCATTACAAAGCAGCATTTTAGTTCAACTACTCAGCTCACCTCACACACAATCACACTGCCTCAACAAAAAAAAAATAAAAAAGAAAAGATTAGTCCTTATATTTTGAAAAGTTTACCAATAAATGGTTGAAAACATCATACTGGCAAGTATAGCTAAAAATGGCCTGTATTTGGAAAAAGATGAAAAAAAGTCAGCACCCTTCAATGGAAGCCCATTCCCACCACTCAGATAAAAAATATATATAATCTCATAATTATTACTTAGCTATCTCATAATAATGAGATAGTATCTCAAAATGAGAATGGTGGAGCAATGCAGCGCACCACTCCCGGAGTTACATCAAGGACCAATTTGATGTGCCACCCTAAAGTTTTCACTGGTTCCCCCATGAATAATTTCTGGGAGCGCCCCTGCACATATAGTAGGTGTTTGTTTTAGTCATCTCTGCAGCTTTCATTCTTTTCTCTGCTGAAAAGTGTTTGTTGTGGAATGGCCCCTAAACCTGTATGCTCCCAGTATAAATCATTATGTCACCGTTCCTACTGGAGCTTTCTTTCACGCAACTCCATTTTTATTGTTGCTGTGCTCTGACTTTGAGAGCTGAAGCCGATGAGATCACTCTTCGTTTGAATGCGTCGTCTCCTTAGTTTCCCGCTCCTCAAGCTCTGCCACTTGTTCCCTGGTGGATTGGAGGGAAAACTACAGGAGTCTGAAAACACAAACATCAAGCAGCTCAGCTTGAGCCTGAGCTGCCTTCTTATTAAGTCTTAATACACTGTGGTCTCTACTTTACATACTTCTATTACTGCAGACCAGACTTGAGTGGGTTTTAAACACCTGTGGACATATTTTATTAATTTGACATATGAGCTTTTTGGGGATTGTTTATCTGGGTTTTAAACTGTTTTGCATGATCCCATTTTCTGCTTTAAATTCACATCATTTGCCTCTTTTTTTCTCATTTTTAAACCTCTTTCTGGACTCCTGCTCTCATTTAAAGCTGTAAATCCATGTGCTCTTTTTTCTTGCAGTATTGTTGCGTGAGGAGGTGGTCCAGCTTCAAGAGGAGGTCCACCTGTTGCGGCAGATGAAGGACATGCTGAGTAAGGACCTGGAGGAGAGCCAGGGAGGCTGTTCTGCCAATCTGCTGTCTGCCACTGAGCTCCGTGTGCAGCTGGGCGACAAGGAGCAGGAGCTGGACCGAGCCAAGGAGGCCTTACAAGGTCAGGAGCCGACAGAGACGTCTTATTGTCCCATTTAATCCTCCAAAGATGTTTATTTCCGGCTGCATTTGCCTCAGCTGCATACAAGAATGTGTTCAAACTAAAGTTAAATCACTTTTATCATAAATACTGGTTAAGGATGACATATGACTTTTTTCACAAGTTATTTTAGTTCCATGGTCAGTCGTACCAAGCAACTGTTGATCAAACTAAGTTAAAAGTATTTTAGTATTCCTTTTAATCAGTCGTATATATTTTTTGGGTGTATTCCTTTTAATATTTTAATATTATTCCTTTTGTGTGTTTGATATTGCTTTTATGGGATGTGCTGACACTATCTGCGAACGAAGTTCCTAACGAACAGTTTTTTTTCTTTGTACAAAACGTGTTTATGAAGTTCTTTGCACTAAATCCCTCTCACATAAAGTGATTTCAGCAGTTTTATTCTTGACATTTTCGGTACCTTCCAGAATGAGCCATTTCAGGGCTCTGTCACTTTAACAAAACAAACTGGAACTGGCCACGCCCACCCATCCCCTGATAGGCTGCTTTTAGCTGAGAATATAAACATGAATTAGTATATGCCTCATTGGTCCAGAGGGAGTGTTACAGCGTTGCTGCCATGTAGTGTGGGTTAAACTGGCAGTGAGTTAATATGGCCCATTTTAAATAAAACTAAAAGGTTAAATGATTATGAAATAATTACAAAAGAACAATTATTTAAAATATCAAAAAAGATATTTAAGAAAGGTACAATTGCAACCATATTCTGACTTATATATACCAGCTGAAATAAACAATAAAACAGAGAATTTTCTAGTTTAAAAAAAACTGAGCTGTCTGCTTTTCTAAATAAACTCTTCATTTGTTTTTTTCTTCTGGTTAAATCTAATTTTACTTAGAAAGGTTCTTGCACTTACTTTTTAGTTTAGTATGGAAGCCTATTCCTGCCACTCTGATTACATACTTTACTATATCATAATTACAACATAGCTGTCTCATAATTATGAGACAGCTATGTTGTAATTATGAGATAATTTTGTATTTGTTTTTTATCTGAGTGGCGGAAGTGGGCTTCCATAATTTAGCATCCATCAAACTGCAGTTTCAGCTCTTTTCTTTTCATTTGTTCGAATTTGATTCGTTGTTTAAAATGTTAGCAGCAGTGTTTGAAAAAATTTTGGTTTGTTGTTCGACTCTGACAAACATGAGCTCTGTCTGCTTCACTGGTTTTTATAAACAGAAGCTGTGAATCATGTATAATAACTGTGAATGCCTAAATGTCACGAAGAGTTTTATGTGTTTGGTTGTTCACCTGATGAAATCTCTGAATGCACTCTTGTTCAAACCTAATTCTTTCTTAGAGATGGGTGTTGCTGTTGATGAGTGGCCAAGAATTCTTTGGCTGAACCTCAGATAAATCAAGAAGCTTTACTCGCAAACAATAAAGTTTTCATAGTTTTGAAGTTTAGGGTGTGCAAGCAGCCAGCTCAAATTTTTCCTTTTCATTCCCCTCTGGTCTCGTTTTATCTCTGTTGGGATTTTATAGATGATATTAAAAATAAACGTCAGATAATTTCTTAACCCAACAATAAAAAAAAAGATGAATTAATTGTTTGGTGCTGCTTTTCCCCCCACACCTGTTAACTGTCAAACAGATTCTGCAAAACAGGTTTGAGGGTTCATAGTAAAATATGGCGCAGGTGATCTCTGACGGGTGGAATGCACCTGCAGTGACACATGTAAGGAAACTACAGGGCTGAGTCTTGCCTCAGCCATGCACAAGCTCTCAGGAGGAATTTGTTACTGGTTTCCTGCCTGCAGAGTCCCACCAGTTGCATCATTTCTGCTGAGATTGAAACAGATCTGATCTTCCTGAGGATGGGCCTCCACATGCCAAATGAAAATAGTTTTAATAAAGTATCTTTGATTGATTTTACAGATGAATGGACATCCTGCTGTGCCACTTGTGTTTTCCGATGATTACCTCATTTTTCTGAGACATTTCTGAGTTTGGTGATAAAAAGTTGCAGCTGATGCCGTCTTCGGAAGAATATAGAGTGCCATCTAGTGGCTGCCTCTTGCAAGTTAACATCCTAATGTCAAACCTAGAGGTTTTCCTGCAGTATTTTGTTGCTTTGATTTGAAATAGTCTTTTAAAATGTGAAGATTTGCAAATCTGTGTGTGTGTGAACGTGATCATCTGTGTGTGGCAGCCATGAAAGCTGATCGAAAGCGTCTAAAAGTGGAGAAGTCAGAGTTGGTGAGTCAGATGCAGCAGCTGTACGTGACACTGGAGAACAGAGAGGAGCAGCTTCGAGAGTTCATACGCAACTATGACCAACACAGAAAGGTAACACCAACCTGCACGCTCATGCTTTTAGAAGAACTCCATTATAATTTAGACATTTTGTCACATATAGTTGTTGTTTTTGTTTGTAGGTCCAAAAAAGATGACTTCTGTCATCTTGGCAAATTTTCCTCTGAAAAATGTCCTTTGAATACTATTTTACTGTTGTCAGTTATATTGTATTTACCAATTCTTGAAGCTCTTCTGATTATTCAAAGTGAGTTAATTAGCTAGTCCTCTGCATGTGGTCCCTGCAGGAGAGCGAGGATGCAGTGAAAGCCCTGGCGAAGGAGAAGGACGTGCTTGAAAGGGAGAAGTGGGACCTGAGGAGGCAAACCAAAGAAGCCACAGAGCAGTCCAACATCCTGCGTTCGCAGATCGACACAAAGGAGAACAGGATCAAAGAGCTGGAGGCCGAGCTCACCATGGTGAGTCGGGCTCAACACGGCCACTCTGATAACTAAATTCATACAGTCACCTGAACATCAACATTACTTGTGATGGGAATGGAGAAGCCTGTTTGGGTTCTGCACTCATTTCAGCACATGCAGTAACAGTGATGCATTTATTTTCTTAAATGTCTTCCTTTTGGAAGAATTTTGTTTCTATTTGAAAGCATGGCAGCATGGCGACTCCTCCTGGGTGCAGCTGTCAGTCTGTCATGTTCTGTGTCCCTTTGTTCCCCAGCCCCTCCAGTTCCCACTCTGGATTCCCTTTTGTGTTCTCCTAGCGCCCTCATGTGTCCTTTGTCTGCATCTCTGTTGTGTGTCTTAAGTTGCAGCCCCAGCCTCTTGTTCCCCAGTTCATTGTATGTGTGTATGAGTTTGTGTGTGTCAGTATGTATATGTGTTTGTGTGAGTTCTTCCCTTAGTCTTTAGGTTTAGTTTTGTGTTTTATATAGTGTTAGGTTTATCGGCCCTCCACTGGTTCTCTTCCCCATCCAGATAATTGCTGTCACCTGCCTTCCCTCCAGCCTCACTCCACACACCTGCTTCCTGTTTCCCTAATTACTCCTCCCTGTCTATATAAGCCCTCCTTGTCTCATTGTTCTTGTCGGTCCATTGTTTGCTGTCAGTGTGAGTATTCTGTCAGTCTCTAGTTCCTCATCTCTAGTTTTACTTGTACTTCTTGTGTCTCAGTTTTGGATCACTAGTTTTTGGATTATGAACGTTTTTGGATTTTGGCTCCACCCCTTTGGATTTACATGGTTTTTGGTTCACCTTAAAATAAGGGATTTATTTTTCATCTTCTCCTGCCTCGTGTCATCCTGGGTTTATGCAATTTGGTTTCCAACATCCCTCCCATAACGTGACACAGTCGGCATGTCAGTAATCTCTCCTCACTCTGCAAGTCACAACCACCCACAATTAAAAAAATGATCACGGATCACGTTTGTTTCCACGTCATTGCTAAAGCTGAATCAAACTATTCTGCCTGCCTGAGGTCTGATATCTCTCTTTTACCCACCAAAGTGATGTATACCTTTCTTATAGGTGTGGAACACCTTAAATCTTATTCCTGATTTTAATCGGCCACTCTGTTTTTCATGCAGGCTTAACATGGAAATAGTCTCCTACACCTATCTCCTGCATTAGCTTCGGATAGAAAATAGACGGTGAAACGGATTAGAAAATCCTTACAAATCTACGTCACACGGTCACTTAAGTAAAAAGATTGTATGGTGTTGTCCTGTCCAGGCGAAGCAGTCTCTGGCCACGCTGACGAAAGACGTACCCAAGCGCCATTCTCTGGTCATGACGGGGGAGCCGGTGATGAACGGGAGTCAGGAGTGGGTGATGCATGCAGAACTGCCGCTCACGGCCGCCATCCGCCAGAGCCAACAGACCCTCTACCACGGACACACCATGGACAGACAGGGTAGGCCTTCTCCGCTCTGCTTCTCACCTCCTATTTGTGTTGCTTTATCAGCCTCAGCTCACTAACGCCGGGTGTCCTGGTGCTTTCTTGTACTAACGGTGGGGAATATTCAATGTGTGTGAACATGTGTGTTCAGCTGTGGTCAGGATCAGTCCCTGCCACACTCGCCAGCCCTCTGTCATCTCTGACGCCTCAGCGGCCGATGGGGACCGCTCATCCACGCCGAGTGACATCAACTCGCCCCGACATCGGACTCACTCCCTCTGTAATGTAAGAGCTGCTCGGCCCTGTCCACCAAATAATCACACCACCACAGTCCTCTCTCACAGCCCTTTGTCCTTCTGTGTGTGTTTTATTCTGTCCTGTCACATCTGTCTGCATGGTGGTGGTGGGGTTTTTGTTTTTTTCAAAATAAATACTTTGACATTAGGCTAGACTGACATTTGCTTTTTACTGCAAAATTGAGAAAATGTACAGGTTTTTTTTTATTTCTTTATCAAACCAAATCTTGTGTCCAGTAAAGCCACAGCACAGTTAAGCATTCACTTCAGGGTGAAGCACAACAAGTTTAGCACACTAACGTAGCTCAAATGCTAACTTGTTGACCTGCATTGAATTCAGTGTTGGGAGTAACACTGTACAAAAGTAATTAATTACTGTAATGCATTGCTTTTTGCTGTAATGTGGTGATGTAAGGCATTACAGGGAAAGAAAATGGTAATATTTACTCAGTACAATTGTCAGTAACACGGTAATTACAATGCATTTTTCAACCCAGAATCAAGATCTGGGTTTCCTAAAAATTCTAATTGCGGAAAACCTGAATAAACATCCAGTATCCACATATATGACGTCATTTATGGACTCAGCTTTGCGGGCATTCTATGAGCAGAGAGGACGCAGCAGTAATGGCTCAAATACTCCAGCTGCGTCCTGCGTGCTGCCGCTGTTATATTCACAAAATCGCTCCACCAAAACAAAGTAATTCATTTGTGATCATTTATATGAGCCCATATTCTCTGGTACTTCATGTACTTTTCAGCTGAGTTCATAATCTGTGCCCCGGTGATTTCATCTCATTGCTGCTGGAGCGCAGCACAGATTAAGCTTTTATTTATTTATTTATTTACAATGGTAGATCCCTTTGGCTGATTAGTTAGAAAGCAGGAAATCTAGGAAAGAGTTTTTCTGGAAGACGGAGAAAACATGCAGCATGCAGGAAGGTTAGAGAGAGAAAGGGCAGTAAATTATTCAAATAAAACCAAGAAAACAAAACAAAGTGCTTGAAAAGAAAAAAGTAGGTAGATTTATCCCCAATACACATTTTACCAGTGAAAAGCAATAATATATAAGCATTTAATATTTATACATGTGATAGAATCAGATCACCCCAGAAGTCAGTCCCACATCCAGGGCCGTATCAAGGCATTTGGGGACCAAGGCAAATATAGGCTTGGAGCCCCCACCACCTCTCTCCCTGCTCAGATGGCCCTATAAGATGGCAGCGTGCTGAGAGTACAGATTGTTGTTGCTTTTATTTAATAAACAATCATTTTAAAGCACCGTTATTATATCTGACTGTTTTTAACAGCAATCCTACCTCAGACACCACATCACCTTCCACATATATGTCATGAGCTCACTGAGCGTCACATCACCAGATTCATATTGAAGTTGTTTTGGTGAAAGTAACTTAAAGTAATGCAAAAGTAGTGTAATGCCTTACATTTTAAAATCAGTAATATTGTAATGTAATGAATTACTTTAAAATGAGGGTAACAAGTAATAAATAATGCATTACAGTTTTGAAGTAACTTGCCCAACACTGATTGAATTAAAGTTGCAATATTGTAGCTTTGTGTGGACCCACCACCCGCAGGAGGAACATGAAGGGTCCGGTGCAATGCGAATCGGGTGGCAGACCAAGGCGGGAGCCTTGGCGGTCCAATCCCCGGACAAGAAAACTAGTTTTTGGGACATGGAACGTCACCTCGCTGGCGGGGAAGGAGCCGGAGCTTGTGGCAGAGGTTGAGCGGTACCGGCTAGATATAGTCGGACTCACCTCGACACATTGCATTGGCTCTGGAACCCGAGACCTGGAGAGGGGTTGGACACTCTACTTTGCTGGAGTTGCTCCGGGTGAGAGGCGGAGGGCTGGGGTTGGCTTTTTGTTAGCCCCGAGACTCTCTGCCTGTGTGTTGGGGTTTACCCCGGGGGACAAGAGGGTAGCTTCCTTGCGCCTTCGGGTCGGGGAACGGGTCCTGACTGTTGTTTGTGCTTATGGGCCAAATATCAGTTCAGAGTACCCACCCTTTTTGGAGTCCCTGGGACGAGTGCTAGATAGTGCTCCATCAGGGGACTCCATTGTCCTGCTGGGGGACTTCAATGCTCACGTGGGCAATGACAGCTTGACCTGGAGGGGTGTGATTGGGAGGAACGGCCCACCTAATCTGAACTCGAGCGGTGTTTTGTTATTGGACTTCTGTGCAAGCCGCAGTTTGGCCATAACGAACACCATGTTCGAACATAAGGATGCCCACCGGTACACTTGGTACCAGGGCAGCCTAGGTCACAGGTCGATGATAGATTTTGTAGTCGTATCATCTGACCTGCGGCCGTATGTTTTGGACACCCGAGTGAAGAGAGGGGCGGAGCTGTCAACTGATCACCACCTGGTGGTGAGTTGGATCAGATGGCAAGGGAACATGCCGCGTAGACCTGGCAGACCCAAACGCATAGTGAGGGTCTGCTGGGAACGCCTGGCAGAAGAACCTGTCAAGACGGTCTTCAACTCCCACCTCCGGCAGAGCTTTGACCACGTCCCGAGAGCAGTGGGGGACATTGAGTCCGAGTGGGCCTTGTTCCACTCTGCGATTGTCGAGGCGGCTGTTGCTAGCTGTGGTCGTAAGGTGGCCGGTGCCAGTCGTGGTGGCAACCCCCGTACCCGCTGGTGGACACCAGAGGTTCGGGGAGCCGTCAGGCTGAAGAAGGAGGCCTACAGGGCGTGGCTGGTCTGTGGGTCTCCGGAGGCAGCAGACAGGTACCGGATAGCCAAGCGGGGTGCAGCAGTGGCAGTTGCCGAGGCAAAATCTCGGGCGTGGGAGGAGTTTGGTGAGGCCATGGAGAAAGACTATCGATCGGCTCCAAAGAGGTTCTGGCAAACTGTCCGGCGCCTCAGGAGAGGAAGGCAGCAACTCGCTCACACTGTTTACAGTGGGGATGGGGAGCTGCTGACGTCAACTGGGGCTATAGTCGGACGGTGGAAGGAATACTTTGAGGAGCTCCTCAATCCCACCAATGCGCATTCCGAGGAGGAACCAGAGCTGGGAGGCCTGGGGATGGACTGTCCGATCTCGGGGGCAGAAGTTGCTGAGGTAGTCAAACAACTACACAGCGGCGGAGCCCCGGGGGCGGATGAGGTTCGTCCTGGGTATCTCAAGGCTATGGATGTTGTAGGGCTGTCATGGTTGACACGTCTCTACAACATTGCGTGGTCATCGGGGGCAGTTCCTAGGGAGTGGCAGACCGGGGTGGTGGTCCCCATCTTTAAGAAGGGTGACCTGAGGGTGTGTTCCAACTATAGGGGGATCACACTCCTCAGCCTCCCTGGAAAGGTCTACTCCAAGGTACTGGAGAGGAGGGTCCGATCGATAGTTGAATCTCAGATAGAGGAGGAGCAATGTGGTTTTCGTCCTGGCCGTGGAACTGTGGACCAGCTCTATACCCTTGCAAGGGTGATGGAGGGGGCATGGGAGTTTGCCCAACCAATCCACATGTGCTTTGTGGATTTGGAGAAGGCTTATGACCGTGTCCCCAGGGGCACCCTGTGGGGGACGCTCCAGGAGTATGGGGTGGGTGGCTTTCTGTTAAGGGCCATTCAGTCCCTTTACCAGAGGAGCGTGAGTTTGGTCCGCATAGCCGGTAGTAAGTCGGACCTGTTCCCAGTGAGGGTTGGACTCCGCCAGGGCTGCCCTTTGTCACCGGTTCTGTTCATCACTTTTATGGACAGAATTTCTAGACGCAGCCGTGGTGTGGAGTGTGTCAAGTTTGGTGGCAGGAGAATCTCGTCTCTGCTTTTTGTGGATGATGTGGTCCTCCTAGCTTCATCCAGCTCTGACCTTCAGCTCTTGCTGGGTAGGTTCGCGGCCGAATGTGAAGCGGCTGGGATGAGGATCAGCACCTCCAAATCTGAGACCATGGTTCTCGACCGGAAAAGGGTGGCTTGCCACCTCCGGGTCGGGGGAGAGGTCCTACCTCAAGTGGAGGAGTTTAAGTATCTCGGGGTCTTGTTCACGAGTGAGGGTAGGAGGGATCGGGAGATCGACAGGCGGATTGGTTTGGCATCTGCAGTGATGCGGACGCTGAGCCGATCTGTCGTGGGGAAGAGGGAGCTGAGCCAGAAAGCCAGGCTCTCGATTTACCGGTCGATCTACGTCCCAATCCTCACCTATGGTCATGAGCTTTGGGTAATGACCGAAAGAACGAGATCGCGGATACAAGCGGCCGAAATGAGTTTCCTACGTAGGGTGGCCGGGCTCAGCCTTAGAGATAGGGTGAGGAGCTCGGACATTCGGGAGGGACTCGGAGTAGAACCGCTGCTCCTCCGGATCGAAAGGAGCCATTTGAGGTGGTTTGGGCATCTGGTCAGGATGCCTCCTGGACGCCTCCCTGGGGAGGTGTTTCGGGCATGTCCTGCCGGCAGAAGGCCCCCGGGTCGACCCAGGACACGCTGGAGAGGTTACATCTCCAATCTGGTCCGGGAACGCCTTGGGGTCCTGCCGGAGGAGCTGGTGGACAAGGCCGGGGAGAGGACGGCCTGGAGCTCCCTAGTTGGGATGCTGCCCCCGCGACCCGGACCCGGATAAGCGGAGGAAGACGAGACGAGATATTGTAGCTTTAATGTCAGTCAGTAAACGTATATCTATAGCTGTGGAGGAGGAGGCCAAGGGGAATGAAAAGTGAATAATTTTTGGAGCTAAGTGATTAGTGTGATGTTCAACCTTACGCTACATCAGACTCCTGTTTTAGCTTGTTGTAGTGTTAGCAGAGATGTGCCAGGGCCCGAGAGCCAACCGGAAGAGGAGGAGACATACACTCCCCAAAGGACCTTTGCTTCAGCTGGTTGTAGCATTAGCAGGGGTGTACTACCATCGCGAATGCCAACTGCAACAGCCCAGTGGTTGGGCATCAAAAAGTGTCTTTAATAAGATTCCCGGTCAGCATTTGTTAAATCCGTGGCACATATCAAACGGGATCAGAAAATAACTTATCGACTCCTATGGACTTTTATTAGGCAGTAGGAGACCCATGGTTGTGACCCTACAAGGACTGACACAGTTTTAGTTTAAAATCTGCAGCCAGGCCATGTTTTTAGAGACACACCTTATTTATAATATTATTAAAAAAATGTGAATATTAAACTGGTCTGGGATGAACATCATCAGAAATAAACTCACTTATCAAAGTGGAAAAAATTCTTAGTCAAAATGAACCAGCTGTTTTCTTATCTTCTAACTTTATAATGTCCAGAAGATAGTTTTTTATTCAAAATTTGTGACAAAAGTTGATCTTACAAACAAGTCACTGACCTGAGCTGCGTGTCTCCTCAGTCCATGGAGGACCTGGAAGACCAGAAACGTAAGAAGAAGAAGGAGAAGATGACTCTGGGATCGTTATCACGCGTGTTCACTCGAGGCAAGCAGCGCAAGTCACTGGACCCCGGCTTGTTTGATGGTACAGCCACTCCTGATTATTACATAGAGGAGGATGCTGACTGGTGAAGCTTAGGGGTGTGTGTGTGTGTGTGTGTGTGTGTGTGTGTGTGTGTGTGTGTGGTTGTGTGTGTGTGTGTGTTAAATAATGCAGAGAACAACAAGAGACTGCTATCCTCCATAAATGTACATTATATCACTCATAAATTGTATGTTTGTAAATTTGATATATATTTATAGTTGTACATGTATGCATATGTATATATGTTTACATGCATATAAATATATATATATATGGGGTTAAAACTACGTGTAGACATGTTTATGCTGTATTCTAAATGTCTTCATGTTTTTTATAAAACTAGACACTTGAAGGGCCGCTGTTCATATGTACATAGGAGCTATTGTGAATCTAGTGTTTAAATGTTAATGTTATTTTTGCTTTTTGTTACATTACAGTTGCTTTCATCAAGGTACATCACTGATATCTGCATTTCTTCTGTTTGGACCCCTTCTCACTATAAAATATGAGATATTATTGATAAACCTGAAACGCTGATTGGAGTTTTTGGATCAGATTGTCTAGGATTGTTAATGAAGCAGTTTTTTTTTTCCTTTGTCGTTACAGTATGACAGGATATCAGGGTCAGTGTAGGTTAAATAAATCAATACAACTGAACTGCAGGTAGGAGAAAAGTTCTGAATCCAAATAGCAACAGGATATAACTTTAGATCGTCTTAGTTGCAAGTTTTACTTTTCATAAATTAGTGAGTTTTTTTCCTCCATAAACCTCAAAAAAACGCCCAGATTTTTTTTTTTTTTTTTTTTTTTTGTAGATTTATACATTTCTTTCAAAATTTACGATTTTTTTAATATTTAAAGTGACCGTGTGTATTTTCCTCTGGTGAAAAGGAGCAGTACATGCCTAAATCATTGCAAGTAAGCGGCGCTTTAGTGTTCTAGTAAGACCTTACCAACCATTAGGGTCAAAAATCCCTGGGAGCACATTAGACTCCCTTTCATCACTAGCAACGAGTCAATAAAGATGAAGAAACACCAGTCATCTGGGTTGAGGTGCTGGATAAAAGATTGAATGAAGAGGAACAAAGTCTGCACACCTCAATCTGCAATAACATAATATTTATTCTTCTCAAGCTTTCGGTCAAAAGACCTTCATCAGGAATTGTGCATGTTCATGCAGAGAGTCCCTAGTTAAGGAGAACAGCTGATGTAAAACACCTGTGCTAATTCCACACAACAAAGCATTATGGGGGATGGAGTCCCATTTACAAAACATAGTTCACTGACACAAGAAGCTTACAGAATCTTATAAAAACACTTCAAAATCATTTACCGAAGGAAGAGATTAATACATTGCAGGCATCAAGCTAAAAAAGCCATCAGGGAGCAAGGCAATTCAATATATATATATATATATATATATATATATATATATATATATATATATATATATATATATATATTTGTAAATTTTATGTTATTGCAGATTGAAGTGTGTGGATTTTGTTCCTCTTCAATAGCAACAAGCAAAGTGGTAAATGTGTAAAACAACAACTTGTATGAATAGCAAAAGTTTTGTAGCTGCTTATTAGAAATCAGTAAATGCGTTTTGTCCTCACGGGCTTCCGTAGAAGGAAACATGGCATCACCCAGAAACTTAGGCCCAATCCCAAAACTCGCACTTCCACATTTGCGCCCTTCAATTGCGCGATCCCAGCCAGGGGTGCAAGTGCATAGGGTGTCCCGATTCTCAAATGAGGACGTTGGTCGCGCCCCTTTTGCACCCTTGATCTGCACTTCATCCAAGTCTGCACTTGATGCAGACTTGGGTGAAGGGTATTACCCAGAATCCATTTCTGCGAGAGAAAATGCTCGTGTCTTTTCTGAAAATGCTCGTGTCTTTTTTGAAAATATGTATTTTCAAATGAAAGTAATTAATTTTAGGATGATTAATTGATGTTCTGAATGTGTTAGACCATGCAGCAATGAATGTAAATTTATTTTAAATAGTTTGTGGGTTGTTTGTTTGAAAGTTACTAATAAAGGTTTTTTAAAGTAGCACAGCTACGAACATCCCGGCATGCATTGCAGTCGATGACTGCAATTATTTGCACACTTGTGTACCGCGCACTCAAAACCTTACTGTGCACTTTCCCCAAGTGCACTGTGCTGAAGACCGCAGGGTGCAGTGTGAGTGTTGAGATTGGGCCTTAGACCTGCTCCCATGTATTTTAGACCCAGTTTTTATGGTTATATGTTACAAAGCGGCCAATATTTTTTTAATAACTGGATTTCATTTAATTCATTTTCAACAACATTCCAATGGATATTTCCAGAGATTAATTGTAAAAATTACATTGTCTCTTTAAATATAAATCAAGGGTTTTTCTTTTAAATGTATTACTGCGATCATGAAAGGTTTTACTTTTTTCTTGACAGTCTTCAACTTGCATTGACAAAATATTAGTTTTATTCACCAAAATTATGCCTTTAATCATCTCGTCTCGTCTCGTCTTCCTCCGCTTATCCGGGTCCGGGTCGCGGGGGCAGCATCCCAACTAGGGAGCTCCAGGCCGTCCTCTCCCCGGCCTTGTCCACCAGCTCCTCCGGCAGGACCCCAAGGCGTTCCCGGACCAGATTGGAGATGTAACTTCTCCAACGTGTCCTGGGTCGACCCGGGGGCCTTCTGCCGGCAGGACATGCCCGAAACACCTCCCCAGGGAGGCGTCCAGGAGGCATCCTGACCAGATGCCCAAACCACCTCAACTGGCTCCTTTCGATCCGGAGGAGCAGCGGTTCTACTCCGAGTCCCTCCCGAATGTCCGAGCTCCTCACCCTATCTCTAAGGCTGAGCCCGGCCACCCTACGGAGGAAACTCATTTCGGCCGCTTGTATCCGCGATCTCGTTCTTTCGGTCATTACCCAAAGCTCATGACCATAGGTGAGGATTGGGACGTAGATCGACCGGTAAATCGAGAGCCTGGCTTTCTGGCTCAGCTCCCTCTTCCCCACGACAGATCGGGTCAGCGTCCGCATCACTGCAGACGCCGAACCAATCCGCCTGTCGATCTCCCGATCCCTCCTACCCTCACTCGTGAACAAGACCCCGAGATACTTAAACTCCTCCACCTGAGGTAGGACCTCTCCCCCGACCCGGAGGTGGCAAGCCACCCTTTTCCGGTCGAGAACCATGGTCTCAGATTTGGAGGTGCTGATCCTCATCCCAGCCGCTTCACATTCGGCCGCGAACCTACCCAGCAAGAGCTGAAGGTCAGAGCTGGATGAAGCTAGGAGGACCACATCATCCGCAAAAAGCAGAGACGAGATTCTCCTGCCACCAAACTCGACACACTCCACACCACGGCTGCGTCTAGAAATTCTGTCCATAAAAGTGATGAACAGAACCGGTGACAAAGGGCAGCCCTGGCGGAGTCCAACCCTCACTGGGAACAGGTCCGACTTACTACCGGCTATGCGGACCAAACTCACGCTCCTCTGGTAAAGGGACTGAATGGCCCTTAACAGAAAGCCACCCACCCCATACTCCTGGAGCGTCCCCCACAGGGTGCCCCTGGGGACACGGTCATAAGCCTTCTCCAAATCCACAAAGCACATGTGGATTGGTTGGGCAAACTCCCATGCCCCCTCCATCACCCTTGCAAGGGTATAGAGCTGGTCCACAGTTCCACGGCCAGGACGAAAACCACATTGCTCCTCCTCTATCTGAGATTCAACTATCGATCGGACCCTCCTCTCCAGTACCTTGGAGTAGACCTTTCCAGGGAGGCTGAGGAGTGTGATCCCCCTATAGTTGGAACACACCCTCAGGTCACCCTTCTTAAAGATGGGGACCACCACCCCGGTCTGCCACTCCCTAGGAACTGCCCCCGATGACCACGCAATGTTGTAGAGACGTGTCAACCATGACAGCCCTACAACATCCATAGCCTTAAGATACCCAGGACGAACCTCATCCGCCCCCGGGGCTCCGCCGCTGTGTAGTTGTTTGACTACCTCAGCAACTTCTGCCCCCGAGATCGGACAGTCCATCCCCAGGCCTCCCAGCTCTGGTTCCTCCTCGGAATGCGCATTGGTGGGATTGAGGAGCTCCTCAAAGTATTCCTTCCACCGTCTGACTATAGCCTCAGTTGACGTCAGCAGCTCCCCATCCCCACTGTAAACAGTGTGAGCGAGTTGCTGCCTTCCTCTCCTGAGGCGCCGGACAGTTTGCCAGAACCTCTTTGGAGCCGATCGATAGTCTTTCTCCATGGCCTCACCAAACTCCTCCCACGCCCGAGATTTTGCCTCGGCAACTGCCACTGCTGCACCCCGCTTGGCTATCCGGTACCTGTCTGCTGCCTCCGGAGACCCACAGACCAGCCACGCCCTGTAGGCCTCCTTCTTCAGCCTGACGGCTCCCCGAACCTCTGGTGTCCACCAGCGGGTACGGGGGTTGCCACCACGACTGGCACCGGCCACCTTACGACCACAGCTAGCAACAGCCGCCTCGACAATCGCAGAGTGGAACAAGGCCCACTCGGACTCAATGTCCCCCACTGCTCTCGGGACGTGGTCAAAGCTCTGCCGGAGGTGGGAGTTGAAGACCGTCTTGACAGGTTCTTCTGCCAGGCGTTCCCAGCAGACCCTCACTATGCGTTTGGGTCTGCCAGGTCTACGCGGCATGTTCCCTTGCCATCTGATCCAACTCACCACCAGGTGGTGATCAGTTGACAGCTCCGCCCCTCTCTTCACTCGGGTGTCCAAAACATACGGTCGCAGGTCAGATGATACGACTACAAAATCTATCATCGACCTGTGACCTAGGCTGCCCTGGTACCAAGTGTACCGGTGGGCATCCTTATGTTCGAACATGGTGTTCGTTATGGCCAAACTGCGGCTTGCACAGAAGTCCAATAACAAAACACCGCTCGAGTTCTGATCAGGTGGGCCGTTCCTCCCAATCACACCCCTCCAGGTCAAGCTGTCATTGCCCACGTGAGCATTGAAGTCCCCCAGCAGGACAATGGAGTCCCCTGATGGAGCACTATCTAGCACTCGTCCCAGGGACTCCAAAAAGGGTGGGTACTCTGAACTGATATTTGGCCCATAAGCACAAACAACAGTCAGGACCCGTTCCCCGACCCGAAGGCGCAAGGAAGCTACCCTCTTGTCCCCCGGGGTAAACCCCAACACACAGGCAGAGAGTCTCGGGGCTAACAAAAAGCCAACCCCAGCCCTCCGCCTCTCACCCGGAGCAACTCCAGCAAAGTAGAGTGTCCAACCCCTCTCCAGGTCTCGGGTTCCAGAGCCAATGCAATGTGTCGAGGTGAGTCCGACTATATCTAGCCGGTACCGCTCAACCTCTGCCACAAGCTCCGGCTCCTTCCCCGCCAGCGAGGTGACATTCCATGTCCCAAAAACTAGTTTCCTTGTCCGGGGATTGGACCGCCAAGGCTCCCGCCTTGGTCTGCCACCCGATTCACATTGCACCGGACCCTTCATGTTCCTCCTGCGGGTGGTGGGTCCACAGTTGGACGAGCCCATGTATCCGGTTCGGGCTGGGCCCGGCCGGGCCCCATGGGCGAAAGCCCGGCCACCAGGCGCTCGCTCACGGGCCCCAACCCCAGGCCTGGCTCCAGGGTGGGACCCCGGTAACCCTCCGGGCCGGGTACTCCGACTCTTCGTTTTCACCACCATGAAAGATCCTTCGAACCGTTCTTTGTCTCACCCTTCACCTAAGACCAATTTGTCATGGGAGACCCTACCAGGGGCACTAAGTGCCCCAGACAACATAGCTCCTAGGATCATTAGGGCACTCAAACTCCTCCACCACGATAAGGTGACGGTTCAAGGAGGAGCCCTTTAATCATGAAGAAAAAATATTGTTTATGTGAGATTTTCCATGTTTTATTTTCATAAATCATTAAAAACATTTTTATTGTTTTTTTTTTTTATTTAAGAATTTCCAGATGTTATCATAAATTATTGTCTTTATTCGTGGAACATTTTGACCTCGTTCCTGGCAGATTAAGGACTTTTCTGCATCAAAAAAATATTTTTTTCAAGATTGTGGAATTTTAGGAATTTTTCTTCAGAGAATCTGATCCTCTCTTCAGCTCGGGTTATTTTTAAATGTTATCTACAACCCTACAATTAAGTATTTCATCATGCAACACTGTGAGCAGCAGGGGTTTTATTGTGTTTTTGCAACATCAAAATTCTAAGTTTTAGGGTCAGCCTTTCAGATGACATAAAACTCCCCTGATTTGAAGACGCAAGCAAAAAGCGCTGTGAAAGTTAGTCAAGGACCATCTGAAAGTGCCAAAAGTTAAAGACAAATAGTTTTCTCCTTCAGTGCCTTTTAGCTCTGGCCTTGTAACAATGTTTGACCCTCTGGAGGCAGGCATTGCAGATTTGCAACGTTAAAACCTACCTACCTGGTTACTCCACATACGTGTATTCCTTGAGTATTTTTTAACTCAGAAGTACTCCTGAAGGACTTAGTTGTTTGTCTTTTTATCAAAACTTATTTTGAGCCCGAGAGGGTTAAGTCTCACTCATTTTCCACGTAGTGCTTTCTAAGCTAACATGTGCCAACCTGAGACTGAGGATTGTGCATTCCACACATGCATGATCCCTCCATGTTGTTTTCATCCATCCACAACGACCTCCTGCTCTGGTGTTACCCCCCTTTTTTAACATGCCTATCTCTTGCACTGTGAATGCATGCCCTCCTTTATTACTTTGTTCTTGTTTTTTTGTGCGTAAACTCCTTCCTCATCCCCCACAAATGCAACTGTGTTAAATGCTTTGTAATTTAGGAAATACTGCAAAAAAAGATGAAATCTATTGAAGTATTTTATTTAAAAAAGAAGAAAAAAAAGGTAAATCTTCAGATATTTATCTGCTGCAGTTGTTGCAGCCAAATGTTCAAGAGGTTTTAGAAATTTCCAAATGAATTCCATCTGAAATGAAATCTTATTTTAAAAATAAAACTAGAAACTGAACCCTTTTTCTGTGGAAGTTTGTTTTGTTCTGTTTCCCAGTCTTAACGTGTCTCTCCCTCTCCTCCTGCCATTTCTAATGGCAGTGCTCCCACCTACCAGTGAGTAACTCCTCATCTGTGATTACCAGCTGTCTGTTCCTGCACTCTGGGGATTATTCATATCACTCATGCTCAATTGGGGGAAAAAAATAAATAAAAAGTTTCTTTGAGACCTCTGTCGGAGCAACAGAGTTTGCATGTTGTGTCCAGCATGTGGAGACGAATCAGCAAAAAATGAAAATAAAAAAGAAGTGCATCCTGGATTCGTCAATTCTGTCTTTGAGAGAGGAGGTTGGGCATGAGGTTTTATGAATGATCCCTGTGTCTCTAAAACATTCTGACAGTCAGAAGTCTTTTCATGATCATGAGATAATTATTCATGTTTAACAGCTTTATTTAAAATTAGAAATGTTGATATCCAACTGAATATGAGCATTAGTTCATCAGCATATAATCCTGCCATTTGGTTTAAGGAAACGTTCTAGCACCATCTTGTGGCTATATGTTGTAATTTCAGATCATTTTGTGCATTTATTTAGTTCAAATGAAACTGACATGTTAGCATAAAACCTTTAGCTGTGCACTGTGGCGGATGCAGACGAGTCACTGTTTTATCTTCACACCCCTCTGACCCTGAACCTCTCCTGTATGCTGCACCATAACCTCTCCTGACCAATCCAGACTCTGACAGCCTCATACAGCACAGCATGTCTGATGGGGAGGAGCATCTGGACCGTCTGCAGCAGGCGGAGCTCACTCGAACCACCTGCATGTCTCTGTGGAGGGCAGGGGCCGTCCAGGCCTGGATGGAGGTCGTCATGGGGATGCCCATGTACATCCAAGCCTGTTCTGAAAATGTCAAAAGTGGAAAGGTATCCCAGGTGTTTTTAATTTTTTTAAACTGAAGAGCTGTTTTAGTAGATGAGCTGGTCTGAGTGCAGCTTTTGGTTCTGACAGAACTGAATCTCTGCTCTTTAGGTGCTGCTAGGTCTGACTGATGAGGATTTGGAGCTTGGTCTGAGCATCGGTAATCCCATTCATCGCAGGAAAATAAGATTGGCCATTGAGGATTACAGGAGAGCTGAAGGGGAGCAGGGGTGTGTAAGATCCTCAACTCACCATCTTCCAGGGGAAAGTGGAACTTTTTAATCCAAGGCTACCAAAAAAAAAGCTCTAATTTTCACTCTGTTAAAATTTGAACAAAAACAAATGGAAATCTTTAAACAACAATCAGAAACTTTAACATACTTCCCTCTTTATTCTCAATCCACAATCAGTAGTAATAATAATAATATAAAAGCGTTAGATTTTTCACCTTTTATTCCAGTTTTGCAATAAAATATCCATACGTGTCACTAACTTGAGTCCAATCACCTTCTAGGCTCTCCAAAGCATCTGAGATGGACCACCACTGGGTCTCCACATCCTGGCTGAGTGACGTGGGTCTTCCTCAGTACTGCCAAACCTTCCAGACCCACTTAGTGGACGGACGAGTGTTGAACTCGCTCAGCCGCAGGGATCTGGAGAAATTCCTTAACATCAGCGACTACTTCCACCAAACCAGCATTCTGCTGGCGATCCAGCTGCTGCAGATGCTAGGCTTTGACAAGGAGGTCAGATTTTAGATTGTATTACATTTGTTGACCGTCTGTGTGCAACAAAAATTCAACAAAATGGACAGTAAATGAACAGAAAATGGTTAATCCAAGAGCTGGAATTATTTATTTAAAAAAATCATAAAATTAGGAAATTCATTCATAAAACCAAATTGTTGAGCTTTTCTCTCACAGACTCAGAAGCCCCACAAACTCAGAGTGTAAACAGTTCAATCAATCAATCAATCAAACTTTATTTGTATAGCACTTTTCATTCAAAAGAAAATGCAGCTCAAAGTGCTTTACAGATTTAAATGACCCCATATAACCCATTTATAAATTTACAAACACACAAAACCTAAAGAACAGCGTAAGCAAAAACTAGGCTGAGTTCAGATGGGTTAGGTAATAAATGACATGCCATCAGGTGAGCCATCTGCCTCGGCAGTAGTTGATCGATGGCAGCAGCCAAGGCACCAACCCAGGGCGCCCAGGGAGGGAGGGCAGAAATCCCCACCACCGCCTAAGCACACCCCTAAGAGTGCCGAGACTGCCAGAGTCAACCACCACCCCCGAGGCAGAGGGCCCCACAGAGGAAACACTGGTATGTTTAAAATAAGTAAAATCAAAATTAATAAATCAATCAAGTTATAATATTAATATTCATAATAATAGCTAATGTGGACAGTGAAATAACTAATAAAAACTGATTGACGAGATAGTAAAACATTAAAACAAATGACTGACACCACTAAAATGGAAATCATTAAATTAATAAAACAGGAAATGCAGCTAAAAACAGATATCAGTTAAAAGCTAAGCTAAAAAGGCGAGTCTTGCACCTGATTTTAAAAACATGAACATTCTCTATGACCCTGAGGTCCTCTGGCAGCCTGTTCCAGAGACGAGGGCCATAAAATTTGAATGACGCCTCGCCATGGGTATGTGTCCTGACTTTTGGAATCATAAGGAGACGGCTGTCAGAGGAGCACAGAGGCCGCGAGGGTTTGTAAGGTAAAAGCAGTTCCGAAAGAAAAGAATGCCCAAGACCATTAAGACACTTAAAAAACCATTAAGAGAACCTTAAAATCGATCCTGGAACATACGAGGAGCCAATGAAGCGATTCTAAAACCGGTGTAATGTGCTCCCGCATCCTGGTCTTCATCAGGACACGTGCTGCAGAATTTTGTAAAAGTTATAAGCCTGAAATGCTCTTTTTGGGAAGACCAGAAAGCAGGGCATTACAGTAGTCAATTCTACTGGTGATAAAAGCATGCATCAGTGTCTCCGTATTGGCCTGAGAGAGAATGGGGCAGACTCTGGTGATGTGCTTTAGATGATTAAAAACCTACTCTGGTGATGTGCTTTAGATGATTAAAAACCTATTTTAGTAATGTTTCTTATGTGTGGGATAAAAGTCAGCTCAGAGTCGAAAATCATGCCCAGGTTCTTGACTTGTAAGGAAGGATTAAAAGACATTGATTGTAGTTTTGGTTAAAAAAAATTCTCTGGGCCTCAGGACCGATGACTGAAACTCCAGTTTTGTCCTGGCTGAGCTAGAGAAAATTTTCTACCATCCAAGATTTGATGTCTAAAATGCAGTTAAAAAGTGCATCCATTTTCATTTGTCACCAGGAGACAGAGATGTACTGTGTATCATCAGCGTAACTGTGGAAATTCACCTCATATCTCCTGATGACCCCGCCAAGAGGGAGTATGTAAAGGTTAAAAAGTACTGGGACTAAAATTGAACCCTGGGGCACACCACATGTAATCCCTCAACGAACAGGTATTAAAACTTAACATAAACATCCTGTCTGTGACATAGGATGTGAACCATCTGTGGGCAGCACCAGAGAGGCTGATCTGTTTTAAATGGGTTAAAAGAATAGTGTGGTCTACTGTATCAAAGGCAGCGCTTAGATCCAGTAGAACAAACACAGTCACCCTTCTGGCATCATAGGTTACTCTAAAATCATTTAAAATGTTCAGAAGGGCCGTCTCAGTGCTGTGATTCACCCTTAAACCAGACTGAAATTTATCTAGGACATTGCATGAGTCAATAAAATCATTAAGTTGGATTAAAACAAGCTTCTCTAGATTTTTGTTTAGGAATGGTAAGTTAAATACCGGTCAAAAATTGTTTAAATCATCAAAATCTAAATTGATCTTCTTCAACAGGGGTCTCACCACCGCCCCTTTAAAGGCAGCAGGAAAAGTGTTAAAAGGTGTGGAACACTGAAAAAACATTTTTAATGATTATTTCTGGTTAGAATAGACCACTCTGAGTTTTTCATGCAGGCTGAACATGAAAATGGTCTCTGTTACGAGCCCTGTGAGTTGCGGTCCCCTTATGAGAAGTCCAGCAGCCCACTAGGCCATTTCAGGGTGGTTTCCTGCTGGTTCAGCACCACGGAGAGCGCCCCACCCCAGCAGAGGCTACCTATCGACCCTTTGCACCGAGGTCACCTAATCACGTGGATCCACCATGGTGGACGGCAAAAGCATGTAAACAGTGAGCGACACAATTACAAAGGGAAAAGTAGAGCCTGAAATTGTTTTTGCGATCAAAACAAAAACAAAACTCCTCCAGCATTCCTTCAACTAGTTCATGCCCAGTTCAGTTATCAGAAGAAGTAGCGCATCTAGCGGGGGCTCAGAGAGCGGAATGTTAACTAGCTTACCAGCGCTAGCTTACATTCTCTCTGTAGCTGTTCACCGATGTAAACATGTTGCTGACTTTGCCTAATTTCACCCGTCTGGATTTATAACTTTATGTTATAAAAAGCGTTTCACTTTACACCAAAGCTGATTTTTAAAAAGTCTGGATCTCTACCAGCTTCTGTTGCTGATGGTTTTACCGAGTTCAGCTGCTGCTCTCACACCGGAATGAGAAGATCTCTGAACGCAGGTGCTCATATAAATAAATAACGTAATTTTAACACACGTAATCATATATCGGAGCTTTAATATTGTTAATAATTGTCTCGCTTTACACTACAGTGGATGGAGCGCAGCCTCCGTGGTGAAATACCCGTCCATCAGGATTATCAATAACACATCACATTTATCCCTGTCCCTGTCTTCCTGGTGAAATAAATTAACGTTAATCTTACCCGGTAAAAATATGTTCGCTGCAAATCTGAGGCCTGCTAGTCCACTTGATTGATGATCACTGCAGTTCATCTCCATCATCAGTCTCTATCAAAGTTATTGAAAAGAAAAAACGAGTTGAGTTTACGTCCTTGTCTGTTAGTGCAGCCAACCACGCAGCAAGCTAAAACCATTTTACTGTCAAATCAACTAAATTAAAGCAATAAAAGGCCACAAACGGGCTTGTTTTCACTACCTTCACTGGAGTTTCTATGGGTGTAAACGGTCTTTTTGCCGTCCATCATGGTGGAGGGGGCAGTGACATGAGTGGCATGACATCACGTGCAAAGGGTCATTAAGATCCCCAACTGGAGGTTCAGCACCATGGAGAGCGGCCCTCTAGCAGGAAGCTTCTTGCCAGAATCCCAGCTGGAGTCTATTAGGCTGTGATCAGCCAGTCTTTAAAAACAGGCATTTGTCACCTCAGATTTAGCCTGTTGTCCTCCACTGCTCCTGGATAGCTTTATCTTAAGAGACTTGATGAGACTTTTGGGACTGGGATACTTTTAGACTTCTTTGTGGTAACCTTTGAGAGCTTATGGCTTGCTGTTGGTTTTAGTTAAGTGTGTTAGTGTTGGTACAGCTTGCTGATATTCACTTTCTTGTAGTGACCATTCTGTGATCACTTCACTGGTTGCCTTACTCACCGGCTCTAGATGTGTTGTGTTTTACAACAACCTCCTATAGTTCTATTCCTTAAATCTTCTACTATGTTTCTTTAGTGTTTTATGCACCAACCTCCATTGTTGAGGGACTCTTTCTGTTAAATACTTTTGTTAAAAAGTGGCCACACCCTCCTCTTAATTTTTTCCGGTAGTCCTATATTATCTGTGTTCCTCCTTCCTGGACCTCCTAGCCGGGCTGGGGTGTAACAATCTCCTACACCTTTCTCTTGCATTAGCTTCTGATAGAAGATAGACAGTGATGCGCTATGATTTGAAAAGCCTGATAGATCTACGTCACTTACGGCTCTTGGAGAATGCAGATGCTTTTTTCCTCCTCTCCTCCCTATTTTATCCCCAAGGCTCTTTGTCTGTCTTTGGATGTACGGCGCTTCTACATTTTTTCTGGAAACTGGAAATTATTAAAAATGGACCTGGTCGGCTGGTCTCTCAACGCGATTGACAAAATTTTCTCAATTATGAGAACGGGAGAAGGGGCTCACGGGTGCCCCTCTGGGACAGATCCAGTTGGGCATATCATAACCTCTATGAACAATTTCAGTCTGGCTTCCATCCCCACCACAGCACAGAAACAGCCCTCATCAAGATCACCAACGACCTACTTATTGCTGCTGATTCTGGTTTAATCTCCATTCTCATTCTCCTCGATCTGAGTGTGGCCTTTGACACCATTTCTCCTCCCATCCTCCTCAATAGACTCTCTTCCTTAGGCATCACTCACACCCCCCTCCACTGGTTTCAGTCTTACCTTACTGGCCGCACTCGGTTCATCCAGTTAAAATCCTTTTCCTCAAACCCTCCCCAGTCAAGTCAGGCGTGCCCCAGGGCTCTGTCCTGGGCCCCTCCTCTTCATAGTCTATCTCCTCCCTATCAGCAATATCTTCTGCAAATTGAATATCCAGTTTCACTGCTTCGCAGATGACACCCAGCTCTACATTTCCAGTAAACCCAACTCAACTCTCCCACCATCCTCCCTTACCCTCTGCCTCTCAGAAATCAAATCCTGGTTCACCTTTAATTTCCTCAAACTCAACGGCTATAAAACTGAACTTCTTCTTGTTAGTACCAAATCCACCATCTCCAAATCTGACAGCTTTTCTTTAACTATTGACAGCGCCACAGTCTTCCCCTCCCCTCAGGTCAAGAGTCTGGATGTCATCCTTGACAGCTCACTTTCTTTTTAAGCTCACATTAATAACATCATTCGGTCAGCATATTTCCATCTTCATTCCATAAACCGTCTCCGCCCCACCCTTACCCCTCACACTGCTGCCATTCTTGTCCACAGCCTCGTCACCTCCTGCCTCAATTATTGCAATTCACTTCTTTATGGTCTCCCCAACAAACTCCTTCATAAACTGCAACTGGTCCAGAATTCAGCAGCCTGTATTATCACCAGAACCCCTTTCTTTCACCACATCACCCCAGTTCTTCAGCAGCTTCACTGGCTCCCAGTTAAATTCAGGTCCATCTTCAAAATTCTCCTCCATACCTTCAAAGCCATCCATAACCTCTCTCCTCCATATATCTCAGACCTTATAAGTGTTAACACCCCCTCCCGTTCTCTCAGATCTTCTTCCTCCATCCATCTTGCTGTTCCTTCTGCCCGTCTCACTGCCATGGGGAGCAGAGCTTTCAGCCGCTCTGCTCCCCGTCTCTGGAACTCACTCCACCCAGACATCAGGAACATAGACAGTTTCACCCTTTTCAAAACCAGACTCAAAACACACATGTTTAAATCTGCCTATGACCTCTGATTTTATTGAACTGTTTCTCTCTTTGTTTTTTCTTCTTTACATTTTATTGTTGTTTTATTGCTGTTTTAATGTATTTTCTGAATGTTATTTTCTGTTAAGTGACCGTGGGTGTTCTGAAAGGCGCTTTTAAAAAAGATTTATTATTATTATTATTATTATTATTATTATTATTATTAATATTATGGACTCCTGGATTTGCTTGGATCTGCTTAACTCAACTGTCTGTAGAGGATTCTGAAGACGTATGGATATTCGTGGTGTTGGTGTCAGGTTTACTGCTTTTCGGCCTGGGAGGTTACCTGGCTTACAGGAAAATTAACAAGCTGTCGAGGAATATTGGCTCTTTCCCTGAGCTCAGGGATGGATTACACCGCGCTGTGAATGCACAAACTCATATAATTGTCGAGATGAGTTGTAAGCTTGGAACTTTGGCTGAGATTCATGCTTTGGCACAAAAGATGGATGCGATCAAGGAGCGAGTGGACGAATCAGCACGGATTGGGATAGATTAATTTACGCCATTATTGGATTTTGAGAGGTTGAGAACCAACGGAACTTTAAGACAGAGAAGAAATTATCTCTGTCTGGCCCCAAAACAATTTCTTATCTGAATCTGGTGCCCTTGAGCCTGTCAGGCTGAAATGAATACCCCACCACCACCACCCACACCACCACCACCCCAAGAAATGTGGAATGCTGCCGTCGCCATGGCAACTCTGTCTCCCTATCCCAGCCTGGGAGGGACTGCGAGCTGTGAAGGCCGCTGAATCGTTTCCAGGAGTCACTGTGCCCTCTAAACCCAACGAACTCCTCCCCCTGTCCAGACTGAGGTGACTAGCGCTGCTTATTGCGGCTGCATTCACTGACGTGTGAAGAGTCCCAAACCCACCTCCCCACCTAGTGGACACTTATGTTGTGTAATGTCTGAAGTCTGTTGCATTTCTGTCTGAGGTGTTTTTTGCATAGCAAAGCTGCCCTCGCTGTGGAGGGTAACTCTGAAGTGCCTTTTTTTTCCTCCACCTGACCCAATCCTCATGTAACCCTCTGATCTCTATTAAAGTAGCGCGACTCAGGTTGCGAATGACCACAGTCACCAATTCTTGTCATGTGTCTATGTCTATGTATGTCTGATCTCAGAATTGTGTGTACTGAAACTCTAATTTCCCTCTGGGATTAATAAAGTATCTTTGAATTGAATTGAATTAACGTTCATGTACTCACCCATCTTGACTCGGGACAGGGAAGGTTGTTGTTGTTTTAGTGTCCTGGAAACAGCAGAGAACATCTGGCAAGTGGAAGCTAATCATTAGCATTAGTAACTCCACAACATAGCGGAACTCCTTCAGTCTTGTTATTAGTGGTGATAAAACATTCTAGTATCTGGTTTATTCTCGATAGAACTATGTCAAAACCAGAGCTGGGTTTAGAAAGGGGCTCAAAGGAGCAAGTCAGATGTTAACTTAGTCCAATTTTCAGTAAAAATACAAATTGAGTAGTTCTGAGTTTGTTTTTTCCGTGTAATTATCTTTAAAAGTCTCTATCTTATTTTTAGGCCCTGCAGACACGGCGGACAAAATGTGAGAACCAGAACTGGGACCCGATCGTTTGGACGTGTCACCGAGTGATGAAATGGATCCGAGACATAGACCTAGAGGTGGGTCATCCAGTCAGTTATTATGATGGTTCTCTTTGCACTGTTTTTGGAGCACAAATCATAAGACTTTCTTTTTGGGTTTGTTTTATGGTAATTCATAGATGTTTCTTTTTCTTGGCCGCAGTGTTTACTGATCAGGTTCTCTGTTTTTCTCTGCAGGAGTTTTCTGACAATCTTCAGGGTAAAGGGATCCACGGGGCGGTGATTGCTCTGGACCAGTCCTTCGACACCGAGGCCTTCGCTAAAGCTCTGGGGATCCCCAGCAACAAACACATGCTGCAGAGACATCTGTTTGAGGAAATTAAGTTACTCTCTGTCCCATTCAGGTGGATCAAAACCTCTCTGACCTTTTTCTGTTTTTGTTGTTAATAAAAAACAAAAAATTTTATTGTTTTAGCAATATTGCATCCTCTCCGGTACAAAATTAAAAAAGGTTTTTATTACATGTTGTCAGATTTAGAGATAAATAATGCATTTGAATGATTTGTGTTTACAGTAATGCAGAGCGGAGTGCTGACGCTTCGCCTGTGGCTGGTAGCCGCTTTGCTGATGAGCGAGTTTCCATCAGAAGATTAGGAAAGGTAAAAAGTCCTCATCACTGTAACCCTGCATTGGGATTGTGTTTATAATTATGAAGATAAATAAACCACCTTGGACAGCTTTATTATAGAAATCTGAATGATGTTTAAGTGAAATTTAATTTCGAATTTAAATTGAGACATTATCTTATTATTTATTTATTTTCCCCCAGAGCCCTCTAAAGTTACGAGCAAACAGCCACTCAGTGGAGCGCGTTCTGGGGCTCCACAGCAGCTGTGGCTCTTTACCTCGAGAGGCCCGAGTCCAGGCCATCCCTCGTGCCAAAGGAAGCCCTGTGCACACGTTCAAGAGCGTGGAAATCACCAACGTGTGAACTGGGCATGGAGATCTCCATTAATATTATTATATTTTATTATTGCAGCTGTTTACTGCTGGATGTTTTCCTTAAGGCTGATTTAGTGTTTAGGACCAACAATAAGGCCTGATGTAGCTGCTCTAAATATGTTAGAGGATAATTTTGTTGTTAAATGAAATGAAAAGTTACGACTGAGTTTTGCACTTACATTTTAGGGAAGATTGTTTATGAACAGAATAAAATACTGTATTTAGAGCTTTGTTGATGCCTTATCTAAAACTAGTAAACATGCTGGTTTACGGAGTTTCCTGCACATGTTAAGCAGACTGGATGCTTTTACAGCAGATAGGGTCAGCGTCCTGCTCTTCAAACATGCGTAACTCAAAAACTTACACAGGATGTTAAAAGAAAAGGTTAGTGTGTTTTAGTTGCCTAAAACACAAGTAATTTAAACCAAGTTTTAACAATGAAATTATTAGAAAATAGATTTAATCATTTTTAACCCTCCCACTGTCCTAATGGGTGTGACCCCACGAGGAAAGTTGGCAATTGAGCAGCATTGATGGTTTATCCCTTGGGTCCACGTGGCAGGGGTGAGGAGTGAGCACCACCTCACCCCTGCCACATGGACCACAAGGGATAAACCATCAATGCTGCTCAATGGCCAACTTTCCTCACGGGGTCACCTATAAAGACAGTGAGAGGGTTAACTGTAAAGTTTTTAAAAAGTAAAATATTTTTGTCACTTATTAGGTTTTAAAATAATGCAAAGATTCAACTGAAGTTTTTTAAATGTAGAAAAATACAAGTATAAAGGAAACTCAAATGCAGAAATTAAAATAGTTCTAATACATTTTTAAATTGCCAGAGAGCAGGAAAGGTTTTTGAAAAAGCCCCGAAATATCAAACATCCACCAGATAAATCAAACTGGACACCATGAAAACAGGTAGGACTTTTTGTTTTATTTTACTTAACCGGACAAGGGGATTGAGAACATATTCTCATTTAGGACAATCTGAGTCAGAAGACCGCAGCAACAGACCCATAACTATTTGTGTGCATCTACATCCAGGATGAAAAAAATAGATATTTCTGTACAGAATGACTAAAATTTAGGAATTAAACCGACATCAATTCATGTGTAAAATTATGCCCGATAAATATTTTAAGAGTTAAATTAATTTATATATTTCTGTACAGAATGACTAAAATTTAGGAATTAAACCGACATCAATTCATGTGTAAAATTATGCCCGATAAATATTTTAAGAGTTAAATTAATTTATTCTTAGAAATGTTTTAAATATATAAAAATGAAGAAATTGTGAATTAAAGCTAACTACTGTTTTTTTTACTGAAATGTAAAGTATAATTAAGTAATATCCTCTTTAATGTGTAGAAAAACAACTAAATACTGAGGTGTGAAGGATAAAACGTCTAAAACTGAATGTTCTTTATATGTTTTAATAATTGCCGCACAGCTTTTGTATCAGGAAACCGACTTGGGAACTTTGTGTGTGTGTAATGTACAGTTTTTGTTTTATACGGCTCAACTGTAAAAACAAGAAGAGAAGAATGCTTGTTGTTCCTGAGCATGAAACATATCAAATACGTCAACTGACTGAGTCACTCTGTGAAAACTGAAGCCTTCACTCACTGGATGAAACCAGTTTGGTGGCCGTGTCCCTCTGGGCGTCTTCCTCAGAGCTGAACCAGGAAGATCGGACCTGTTCGAACCAGTAGAAGAGGAGAAAAATACATAGATATTAATAACAGGAACTCACTTTCACTGATGTGTGTACGTTAAAGGTGGGGTTACAGCTTGTACATGTTGTTTTTAAGGAAAATGCATAAAAATTTGTGTTAAACTGAAAATAAAAACAAACGTGATCCAATCCTCTTTTTTTCTTTATAAGCGTTACAAACGTGATTGTATAAATCTCCGTATTTTGAGAGGTTTTTTTTTTTACTTTGGTCATCCCAATTTATGAGTGAATAAAAGTTTTTGCAAACTTCATATAAAAAAAATACTCGAGAGCATCATTTATGATTGTTAGATAATCCTTAACGACTCTGAATATAAAGCTGAAACTGGATTTTCCTCCTGTTAGTGAACCAGGATCTGGTTGCAACACCAGGAATTTCCTGTCAAAAGCTTATTTTACAAATAAATGAAAGTAACCTTTTAGAGGGGGCAAGGGTCATGAGCACTTTCTGTTCCTAAATCTGAAATTAGGTTCAAAAGAAAGGGTCAGTGTTACATCAGACTGCTTAAACATAGGTTTTTATTAATGGGATAAAAGCAGAACAATTTGAGGTTAAATGTCATTGCTACTCAGAGACTCCTGACATGAGGATGTAACCAGGGGCGGAGCCAAGGAGTGGCAGATGGTGGAAGTCATTGTAAAATGTCTGCGTCCATGCCTCTCCCTCGCAGAGCTGGCAGAGAAGTGTAAATTAGACTTTAGACACCAGTGTTCTGTGACTCCTCTGAAGAATAAGTGGATAATAGTGATGACGTTCACCAACGAATCAAATCTTTTGAACGGCTCTTCAAAATGAACAATGAGAGGCAGGTCCTTGAGGTGATCCATTCATCTTGTCTTCCAGTAAAACCCTCATCACCACCCCTGCAGATAACTGAGGATGCTTATACCATCCACCATGACCCCCCACAGCCATGCATACACATGTAAACTGTACAGCTTTGTGTGCCAAGAGGAATCAACAACAAAGAGACACTAATGGTCTCCCCGTTACGGTGAGAGTAACAGTCTCAGCACGACGGTCCTATTCACATCTCTGAATGAATGGAACTAAAACAAATATGATTGTTGCACATGTGAACATTGCTGCCAAAATATCAACTTCAAATCTGCACTGATTTCATCTTTATTTTAGTCTGTGAACATCGGCGCCTTTATTTCAGCAGAGACCTGGTAAATGATTGTCTAAGTTTAGAAGCTTTTATGATTCTTCAAATAAAACCGTTGTGCAGCATCTTTGCCAACACCATAAAGCGGCTCAGATACTTCTCACATTTTGGACATTCACCTGTAAAAAATGAGGCCATGGTGCTGCAGGAAATGTTTCTATAATCTATGAATACTATTAGGATAAAGCTTTTACAAAAATTGATTAAGGAGCTTTACCCTCCAAACATTCTAACCTATTAGATTGTGCAGCTGTAGACTTTTAGTATTTTATATTAGTATTATGTGATCAAATAATTGTTCTTGTAAGGCCATATGAATGCTGATTTCTATTACTGATGCTCAGAAATGCATTTACTTTCACTCTTAAAGTTTACTGTGCATTTTAAGCTTTGAGAGCAAGAGAGAGAGAGATAACCTATCTCAATTTTTTTCAGCGTGTGATTCAATCAATCAACTTTTATTAACAGGCTCAAGGTCCAGAGACAATAAAAACAAACATAAGATAAAAAAACTACACAAGAAAAGACAAAAATACAAGGAAGTCAGTGTAAACACCTATACCAATAATGCCATGATTCAGACTGATAACGTGTGGTACTACAGTCAACATTAACCAAGCACTTAATAGTAACATTTTCACATTGATTAACTCGACAAATAAATTTAAACATCAAGTTCCTCAACATAGCATGGAATGTATTGATCCTAAAAGAGTCAAACAAGCAACTCGCACCTTCCCAACGAGGCCTCTTTAGTAATACTCTCAGACAATCATTATATGCTACATTAAGACGCCTGATAATACTTGTTTGCTTATAGGAAGACCACAAATGAGCTGTATATAATTGAGTACAGTATACTTTAAAGAGTGTCTTTTTAACTGCATTAGTGCACACACTAAACCTACGCACTAACATATTGGCCTGTGCATACATTCTACGACATTGCCCATCATCATTGGCCAAGTCATTAATAAAGTGCCCCAAATATTTATATTTGTCCGTCACAGACAAAACATTACCACATAATTAAAATTGAGGAAACTGTAACCATTTATCTTCTTTTGTTCTACAGGTCATGATGACACTCATACTAGAATTGTAACTGATGTCAAAATCCACCCCATACTTTGATCAAATATCTAGCAGTTCCTGTAATCCTGCACTACTATGACTCAGGACGACAAGATCGTCAGCGTACATAAGATGGTTGACTGGGGTTGATCCAATCATACAACCAGTTCTGCAATTATTTAACTGCTGTGACAGTTCATCCATGTACAAGTTGAAAAGCACAGGAGAGAGTACCCCGCCTTGCTTTGCTCCATTAGTAGCACCAAAAGGAGCAGAAGATCTACTACTACCCCATCTCACCTGCATATCCTGATTAGCATACCAGTAGACTAGGATTCTCAGAATGTACTTAGGAACCCCTTGTTGTCGCATTTTAACGAACAGTTTCAGATGATTTACACAGTCAAAGACTTTAGACACATCAGTAAAGGATAATAACACAGAGGAGTTGCCTCTTTGAAACTTCCTATTTCTTTTAAAGCAAATACGCACAAATCTGTGCTAAGCTTAGACTTGAACCCAAACTGATTATCAGTAGAGTAGATAAAATCTAGCCTACTTAGTAGCACTTTTTCCATAACCTTGGATTCAATGCTTGCCAATGCAACGGGCCATAGTTGTTGTTTGCGTAATAGAGATTTAGCCTAAATAGTTTTCTCAATTTTTTTATACATTGTGTAAATAGTCCTATATGTATATTCCCTTGTAAAATGAATCGTTGGACCATAAAGACGAGATTAGTGTGCGTTTTCTCGACCATTCGTCATCGTGTTTGTGGGCGTGTTCCCGTTTAACCTCCAGCGGAAGTGAACCCGACCAGCACTAGGACCCGGGGGAAACCCTTCCACCAGCAGAAGGGAGGAGGTTTCTTTACGACTGGAATTTCTACAAAGTTCCTGTAAACTACATTTTTACCTGCTGAAAAGCAGCGGGAATAAACCCACCTGTGATTTTTAAATCAAACCATTACCTGGAGCTTGAAGTGCTGCTGTGATGTCTTCTTATCCTTTTGCCCTTTGTTCTTCCTGAAAACACCTGCGTGGTTCAGGTAATGAAGAGGGAAGTGGACACTGAGTGGTGTGTCAAGGTAAGGCCTCCGTCTGACCACTGAGACTTTTAAGCTAATCTGGTATCAGTCTGCATGTAAGTCAAACTGTAATGTTACTTCAGGCTTTGTTTTTTAATTAGACCTGTCACACAAAGGTGAGGGTCCACACCCTGAAGCTCGTTTCGTCTAAAACTTCAAAAAGGAAGTTTCCACACCCAGACTGAGCAAACATCATTGCAACGTTCTCTTCTCTCTTCTACTGAAGTCATTTATGTTTTCCAGAGAATCTCCTTCACATATGAGTCAAAGGATTTGACCGTATTTTAAATCAGCCTACAAGGGTCACGCCCATGGACGCACTACCGGTGTCGTTTTTTTTAACAAGTTTTATTTAACCAATGAAGCTTACAGGCTTACATAAGAATCAATATTTACAGCTGAATTCTGAGCATGACAAAAAAAGCAGGTGTACAAACAGAAACAATAATATTAATCTAGCTCAATATTAACCTGCAGAAATCATAACCAAATATATATATATATATATATATATATATATATATATATATATATATATATATATATATATATATATTACATCAAACAACATTATTAGGGGTAAAGGAAACATTCACCAAATTGTTATAGAGCCAAATGGCTTTCTTGGAACTACATAATTTAAGAGAATCCATAAAGGATGCAAGTTCTTTCAAAAAAAACAATAAAGATTGGTTTGATATTGCCAAATTTACATTTGTGTATAAAGAATTTGGCAAAAATAATCAAATTATTGACAGTGAATTGCTGCATTTTATTTTCCAAACGAATACCATACTTGATGTCAGAAAAAGATAAGGAGCGTATAATGAAATTATTATGCGTTAACCACGAGTGAAAACTATCCCAGAAAATTTTGGTAAAGATGCATGTGAAAAATAAATGTATCTCAGTTTCTATATTAGAAGTGCAAAAGGCACAATCGTTCTCTCCAATATTAAATTTAGATTGCAAGAAATCTTTGCAAGGATAAATACTGTTTATAGTTTTAAAATGAACTTCCTTGGCGTGTTGGTACAAGATCTGCTCGGGTGCAAGATCGGCTCGGGGTCCTTCGACTGCCGATGACGTCAAAGTACGGCAAACCGACTCGGACAAAATACACTACACATCTATACTGTTGGAAAGAATTTAGCTGTTTCGTTGTTAAAATAATGTTTCTTAAGACATAAGTTTGTGTTTATAATGGTATTTGTAAAATAAAACACTATATTTTATTCATAATGTTGAACTCCTCTTTGAGCACATCCCTTGAAGGATCATAGGTATTAGCAACACCTGTGAAATTGTATTTGCAGGAAAAAAGTGTGTCCCGTTTATTGAAGTATTTTTTTGTTTAGAGTTTTTGACGTCTTGTCCATGTGTAGTTCAGTTACGCTCATAGCTGCTAGCCAAAACTCTGGATTTAAAAGTTTTCTGGCTTTACTAAAATACCTGTCTGCACTTATTTGATTGATGGTGGTTTTACTTTCTATTAGACTCCAAATGTAATCATTTGGCACGTTTTGCCTTGGCCCCCAAAATGTCTTGAAACGGCCCTGGGTGTGTGACTTGAGTTTTGAAGGTGATCTGAATTGTATCAGATGTATAAATATTACTTGTGTATAACTTATTGTTTTACAGGTAAAAACGTGTAGTGGAGATAAATTTACATACATTTTACTTTTCAACACTTTGTTTTGTTTTCTTGTTTTTATTTAACTATTTTCCTGTCCTGTCTGTCTCTCATCTTCCTGCATCTCCTCTAAACTCTCCAGAAAATCTGCTGCCTGGATTCTTACTTTTTCACCTCATCGGTTACTTTTGAGCAGATCAAAGGGGTCTCCTGACCACAAAGCGGAGAGCGTGTTTCGATGCGTCAGTGAGGTGAAATCACCGCAGCACAGGTGATGAGCTCCGTGGAGTGTTTCAGGCACAAATAAGACAGAAAATAGAGAACATGTGCGGACGTGAACGATCGTGTGCTAATTATAGTTTTTTGGTTGCGCCACTTTGAGAATGGACCGTGCGCTGGACGCAGCAGCCTGGAGCGCTGCGCACCGATCATCGCTCTGCCGCTCTCTGCTGAAAAGAGTCCATGAATGATAACATAGTAATATAGGTAGAAAACTTTTTTCCGGCTCCCCTGGATGTGTAGGATATACAGCTCCCCCATCCCTGCTCCTGGATGAAAAGCCGGACATTTTCATCAATACAAGAACCCGGACATCCAGGACAGAGTGAAAAGTGGACATGTCTGGGGAAAACAGGACGTACGGTCACACTAGTTTAATATAAAGCGGGAGATTACAGATACAGTAATTTGCTCGTGCCCTTGCTGCGCTGGGCCCTTTAGAGTTTGTGGGCCCTGGGCAATTGCCCAGTTGCCCATATGGTTAATCCGGCCTTGGCTGCGATCTGAGATGCGCAGAGCTGCCGCTGGGGAGAACCGGGTGCAAAACATCGGTTTCCATCCGAGAGCTCCACAAGCCGGCAGCCCGCGCAGTGGACAGGAGCCGCGATCAGACAGCGATGCGCCGAGCTGTGGGGAGGGGAGAACCAGGTGGAAAACATCGGTCTCCCGAGAGCTCCACAAGCCGATAGTCGGAACCCAGCTCCACCAACATGTTATATTTCAACCCATTTTCTAAAGTACAGCATTATGTTAAATGCACTGGGTTTTACCCTATTACATTTAAATTTCATGGTTAAACAGTTCATGTTAAAATCTAAGCTCAGCTCGGCAGTGACCTAAAATACATAAATATAATTTTACTTACTGAAGACTCCTTGGACGCTCTATTAGTGCAATTAATGCCACAGCAAGTCATTTTGTCCAACAATTGCACAAATAATATCCAAAAAAAAAATACACAAGCACTACAACTAATGGTCTAAGTTGAGAGACAAAAATGGCAGAACAGTTTTTAGGCGAGACCGAGGCTCTACTGAGGCCTTTCCCCGGAGCTAGCTCTGTGGTCACGTGGGTCTGATGCTCATTAATTATACAGAATTTTAGGCTTTTAATACACTTAAACAGAAGAGTGAGGAAAAAAATTCACCCCCCTCAGAGTTGTCATGAGTGTAAACTAGATCATTTAAACCAAAAACATGTTTTGGTACCAGGCTGTAAACATGTTTAGTGAAATTGGTATTTTTAACATGGGAGTCAATGAGGATTTGCTCGCTTCTGACACCAGCCCCCAGCGGATGAGGGTGGAACTGCAATTTATTTCACTTCCGCATTGGCCTCAATTTCTGTCCCGCATTGTGGGGGCTTGAGCTATCCAAGCAGAGCTAATCTAGCCTATTTCCCCAATTTATTGTTGTTGAGTAGTGTTTTAATAACACAGAACCCTACATTTAAAATGCAGACAGTTCATATTAAAGCAAATTTAAATAAAACTACTTTTGCCAAATCTCAATTCTTTGAGGGATCTCTATTTAAAAATGCAGCAATCATCTCCTCATGAAAACTAATTCTACTTAATGATTTATTTTTATTGCTGCATTAAGATGCTGTTTGCAATATAGACTTAATTTTCTCTATTGTGAGGAAATCAGATTTTTATAGGCCTACATCATAGATTTTTGTCTAAGATCAAATAAATTCTATTGAGCCTTTAAACTCCTAGGGCCCTTTGTCCACATATGTGGACATTAGCTCCTTGCACTTATAACATTTCATCATCTTCACCTTAGACCTTTTTGTTGATATTGATATTGACTTTAAAATTTTGTTTCTTTTTTATAGGAAATTTGAAAATTTTTTATATAATTTAATTTTCATTTTATTTGAATATTTGTAATTTTGTTTCCATTAATGAGAGTAGACTACTCTGTAATAGTTGGATGTATTTTGTCTTTTAAATCGCATCAAAAACAGGTTCAGGTCTCAGGAGGTTGAGCATAATTTATAGAATGGAATGAAGTAGATTAGAATAGACTTTTTTAATCCCACAGTGGGGAAATTCACTTGTTACAGCAGCACATAGACCAAAAGAATGTTTATGTTTTACAAAAACATATTTTTGACTGTTTTTAGGATTCTTATTTCATTCATCCATTCAAACTTTATTTCAGACCTGGGATATGTCCATAACAAGAATAAAATAAAAGTAAAAACACATTCTAATTACAAACCGTATAGGCAGTTGTTCCAATGTTTAAAAAGGACTGAGGAGTACCTCGTGTCACTGTAAGTTAAAGATGACAGAGCTCTAACAACAGCGTTAGCTGACAAACTCAGTCGGCAGATGAATTTATACATGAAGAGCCTCAGAAGCGCATGAAAAGTAGGGATGTTACTCGTAACAGACATATGACTTGCAGAGGTCCATCTAGGGAGCTTCATGAGGATTCTAAAAGCATCCTGATAAGCTACTTGAAGCTTCTTCATTACTACCTTATTATAATTGCACCACAAGTGGGCTGTATAGAAAGGAGTACAAAAGGAACGAAAGAGGGACACTTTAACAGGATCTGAGCACATGCCAAAGTTACGTGCCAGAGTGTTAGCCTGCATGTACAACTTACCGCATTGCCTCTTAATATCCTCGTTGTCACAGAGGTCACTTCTTAAAATGTGCCCCAAATATTTTACTTTGCTTACCACTTCCAGGACCTGATTTGTTAAGTTGAAAGATGGAAAATTAAGCTTCAGGTCCCCTTTAGTAGCAGCAATCATAACCACACTCTTTTTAGGGTTAAACAGGATGTCAAATTGCTCATCATACTTAGCACATGCCCTGAGCAGCTGCTGCAGGCCTGCGCTATAGGGAGACATGAGGACTAGGTCATCTGCATATATGATTTACAAGGCGGTCACCCACCAAGCATCCAGTCTTACTTTCATTCAGAGTGACAGACAGCTCGTCAAGGTACAGGTTAAAAAGGACAGGAGACAGAATCCCGCCTTGTCTGACTCCATTCGACACAGAGAAAGGTTCAGTCACTTCTGTCCCCCACTTTACCTGCATCAGTTGATGAGAGTACCAGAAGTGCAAAATCCTAACTAGGTAAGAAGGGACCCCTCTGTTTTGTAGCTTGATGAATAATTTCTGATGATTAACTCTGTCAAAGGCCTTAGAGGCGTCTAAAAAACACATAAAAACAGAAGTATTATGCCTCATGTATTTGCTTACAGTTTCTTTTAAAGCATAAATACACAAGTCAGTACTAAGTTTACCTTTAAAACCAAACTGATTCTCTGTCGTAGTTATAAAATTCTGCAGTCTTTCCAGCAAAATATGTTCAAGCTCTTTGGACAACACACTTGCCATCGCAATAGGCCTGTAGTTATCAATACAGGCGATTTTTCCAGTTTTCTCTTTGACTATAGGGACTAAGAGAACAGATAACATATGGTCAGGCAAGATTCCATGCTTCAAAAAGCCGGTAAAGCACAATGAAACTAACACCTGAGCTCTACAACTAGCGTACCTCATGTGCTCTGCTGATAGTTGTTTAGGGCCGCAAGCTTTGTTTAATGACATTTTCTCTATAGCGAGACGGACTTCATCAGCTCTGACAATCATACCATGATTGTAGTCAATGTTGCCAACATTGAACCTTTCACTATTTACACAGTTAAAAATTCTGCTAAAGTGATTCCTCCAGGCTTCAACAATGTTCTTGTCTCCTGATACCCCATTTATAGATGCAGGTAGCAGCTGCTTACTGATACAGGAGCGTTTTAACTCCTTCCAGAACTCCGAAACATTATTATTCTTTAGTTTGTTCGCTAAGGAGTTTGCCCGCATTGTTTGCTCATTCCTTTTAATGTAGCGAACAGCATTCTTGAACTCAACGTTCGCAGCTTTCTTAGACTCCAATATTGAACCGGATTTTGGTTTACCAGCAGCTGCCCAGGCTTTATAGGCTGCTCTGGACTCAGCATGTAACGCATAAGCATGCTCACTTCATCCTGGAAGCGGTTTAAATTTTGTTGATCCTTTTTGGCAGAGGAACTCGCTGGCAATAATCAAGCTGTCCACAATATTTTGATACAAAGTGCATAAGTGCAGCCTGTGTTCCATATGTTCACAGTTAACATCTTTACACTGTAACGTTTCTTTGTGGACATTAACAGATCTCAGACTACAATCTGATAGTTTAGATTTGTTTAATTCATCATTGTTGCATTGTTTAATTCATCATTGCAAGATGCAAAATATTGTTTCCAGAAAAGTCATAATTTGGCTATTTCATGATTAGATAAAGTGAAACATCCCTGTGCGTCTGAAGCTGACCGTATTAGTTCCAGTTTTATTATTATTGAAAATGAGGGTGATAAAAGGGTTTCTGAGCAATTTAAGAGAACCAGACATTTTAATGGAAATATTTGAGACGTTTATTTTGAAACACTACAGTACTAATAAAAAATACTGAAATACTTGGAGTACAGCAGGGTTTTCTTCCTCTGGCGTTTCTTGGAATTGCGTATTTTAGACATTTTTTCTTGACATTTTGAGTTAAATGCCACTTTTGTTTTCCTCTCGTGACACATGTTTTTCCTGGAAGGTTTGATCCCAAACTGTGATTGCAGGATAAATGTTGTGTCCCTTATTCTCTATTTTCCATCCTCTCCACATGTGACTGTTTGCTCTGAGTCAGAAACCAACAGTGGTTGATTTTTAATTCATCTTAAACTCAACAAGGTTCATCCAGGTCATATTAATGATTTTCCCCTGCTGCATTGGCACGTGGGCGTGCTCTGTGATTGTTAGTGACCCATCACCAGGACTCTACCGAAACTTGCTCTCCATTTTTCTCTTAAAGTCGAGACTTCTTGACGGTCCAGCTCACTCTTTAACCTGTAAAAAGAGTTCAACTCAGTTTTGTTTGTGTTTTATTTGTGTTATGGTGTTACTGAGTCACTATATTATTAAAGTAGATGTCTGAAGTTTTTCTCCTTTCAGGAATTATGTATGATTATTAAAAATCCCTAAAAGTGATTTTTTTTTTTTTTTTTTTTTTTTGCTGTACTTTGATATAATGTAGGCAATACGTTAAAACATTTTGCTAAGCCCGCGCCTGTCTTATGCAATTTGAATTGACCACCGTTGGGCATTAGCTAATAGCATTAGACATCCGCTTACATGCAGATGTCAATCACAAGCATGCACGTGCATTTAAGGAAGTACGTAGACTGGGCGTCGTTTTTGAGCTGGTCACAAAGCTGCAAAGACACCAAGAATCATGGAGCGGCTACAACCGCCTTCAAAAACAAACAAAAAAAATACAGATTCCACGATTGCCGACTTCTACTCGAAGACAGACAAAAGTAAAGGAAAGCCCACTCGCTAGATGACGGCTGTTGCTTCCAGCTGTATCATGGAAGCAGGGGTAGGGTTTGAAAGCTGCAGTACATTTT